>NC_022022.1:3778822-3780434 GCF_000317375.1 Microtus ochrogaster
GAGCTTCCCCTCCTCTCCACCTTGCCCAGACTCCTCCACCAGTGCCCCTACCTGCCCAGCAAGGCGGGGCTTCTGTGGGTTAGAGATGTCGTACTGTCGAATGTCCCCGTGCAGCCAGTTGCTGAAGTAGAGGAAGCGGTCATCCAGGGACAGCAGGATGTCAGTGATCAAACCTAAGGCGTGGGTTGCGGGCTTTAAGGAGTCTCCTCAGGCCAGGACCCCACCTGCTGACCCCACCCTTTCCCGGAACTCACCTGGCATTTCGGGCAGCAGCCAGCCCTTCACTTTCTTGGAGGGCACCTGGATCACCTTCTCCACGGACCAGGTGCCTCCCTAAATTGGGGAAGAGAGGCAGGAAGTGGGCTGAGAACTGGGGACAGGGAGGGAGCAGACACTGGGCCTTGTGGCTAGTGTCTCCTTCCCTGCAAGCCGCTAAGGCAAGGAGCATGACTGCTTCACCATGGCCCCGCCATTGCTCCTCAGAGTGGCTCACAGAGATGCTCACTATATGCATTTTTTTGTTTTGCTTTTTGAGACAGTTTAATGTTGTTCACACTGGCCTCAACTCCTGTTCCCCCGGCCTCCACTTTCCAAGTGCTGGGGTCACGTGTGTGCCACAGGGACCACCTTAGGTTTTGAATGAATGTATCCATATGGCCACTTGTGCTTCAAGCGTCCCTACCAAAAGTCATGCTGAAATGTAATTACCATTGTGAGGAATTAGGAGGGGGACCTTGACTGGGTTTTTGAGACAGAGGTCTCACTGTGTAGAAGAGGCTGGCCTTGAACCTGCAGTCTTCCTGCCACCACATCCCAAGTGCTGGAGCTACATGTGTGAGCCATTCTGACTGGCTAGGTGGGACCTTTTAGTATTGTTTGTTTTATACGTACTAGTGTTTTGCCTACACGTATGTCTATGTACCACACGTGTTCCTGGTGCCTTCGGAGGCCAGAAAGGAATTCATGTCCCCTGAAACTGGAGTTACAGGCAGTTGTGAGCCGCCACGTGGATGCTGGGAATTTAACCCAGGTCTTCTGGAAGAATGGCTAATGCTCTAGACTGCTGAGCCGTCTCTTTGGCCTCTGATTATTTCATGAGACAGGGTTTCAGGTGGCCTTGACTGTCCTGGAACTTGCTACGTAGACTAGGCTGGCTGCTGCTTCAGAGATCTGTCTGCCTGTGCCTCTGCCTCCCAAGTGCTGGAGATGAGGGCCTGTGCCACCACCTGGGGACAAGTGGGACCTTGAAGTGATTAAGTCAGAGCTCTCACCTATGAGAGCATCATGGTTATCTTGAAAATGAGTTCATTTATAAAGCCCGTTTGTCTCTTGCACAGGGCTCTCTCATTCCCTACCACAAGGAAACCTTCCCCAGAAGCCATTCCTCAACCCTGGAAGGCATAACTGCAGTCTTATGGACTATCTATTCCTTATCACTGTCCTGCCTGGGATCTCAGTTGCTCAGTTATAGCAACAGAAAACAGACTTAGACAGGGGGAGATTAGTCTGGCCCAGAGAGAAGCGAGGCCAGCCACGTACCAGCGTTTCTTCCTGGGAAGCCTTAGGCTGGTGGGAACAACAAGTGTGGACGCTGAAGCCTGGGAGGAGGTCC
>NC_022022.1:3784854-3786207 GCF_000317375.1 Microtus ochrogaster
TAGACCAGGCTGACCTCAAACTCACAGAGTTCCTCCTGCCTCTGCATTGAAAAGTGTACATCACTGTGTTCAGAAAAATGTTTCTAAAAGTTCACACACACACACACACACACACACACACACTCATGAATTCACAAAGGCAGACATTACAGATAGACTTGCTAGGTTTGTGTGTGTGTTCATATCTTCATGGCTGACTCCTGACTATGCCTTCTAGCAAACTCAGCAGTCACAGCTCATCTTGTGTGAGTGTCTGTGTGTTGTGAGTATAAGTGTGTGCATGTGTGATTTACTGGGGGTTGAATCTGAGACCTCAATTGTAGGCAAGTGCTATATCACAGGGGTGTGTCTCCAGCTTCTTATTTGTATTTTGAGACAAGGTCTTGCTAAGATTCCCAGGCAGACCTTGAACTTGTGATCTTTCTGCCACAGCCTAAAGTATCTGGAATAACCTCCTGCACCAGCAGACCCAGCTGAGCCTCGTCCCTGTAGGAATAGTCGAGACAACTGAAGTCACTTGCTGACGTTTCAGACACTGGGTGGGACTCAGCCAGCCAGTTCTCCCTGGCCCCTCACTCCATAGCTCCCCTGGCTTTGGACCCTGCTCCTACACAGCCCAATGTTTCCCATGCCTCTTATCTGCTGAGTTCTTGCCAAGTCCACATTGCCAGCAGGTACCTTTGCCATTACCCTGGGGATCCCCCAAGGTGCTGATCATCACCTCTCCGCTGGCCAGGCAGTGGCTGGTGTGCAGATTGCCCACGTTGCACTTGGAGTGGATTTCACTGGGTTCAATGACCTAGAGAAGGTGGGGAGTGGGGTCTGACTTTACAGAGCCAGGAGTCTCCACCCCCTCCTCCCATTCTCCCTGCTTTGTCTGTGGACCCTATCTTCTTTTCCTCTCCCTGAGGGAGGACAGCAGGGATTCAGTCTGGTAACTCTGAGAGCAGCCACAGAAAGGCAGGGAAGCCATCACTAAATCCTCAGTCAGAGCATCAACCTTCCCCATCTCTCTCTTTTTTTTTTCAAAGATTTATTTATTTATTATGTATACAACATTCTGCCTTGATGTATGCCCACACGCCAGATCTCAGTACAGATGGTTGTGAGCCACCATGTGGTTGCTGGGAATTGAACTCAGGGCCTCTGGAAGAGCAGCCAGTGCTCTTAACCTCTGAGCCATCTCTCCAGCCCCCCTCCCCCATCTCTCTTGAAGGCACTCCCAGCACCTGGGGTCCCTCCCATGCCAGGGCTGGCTCTGCATCCTCAGCAGCCAGCTGTGAGCATCTGGTGCAGAGGGCGTGTCCAATGTAGTGTTGAGAGGAAGGCCTGGAATTCCTGCCTGAGGAAGCC
>NC_022022.1:3786782-3794748 GCF_000317375.1 Microtus ochrogaster
CCAGGGGGGACAAAGAAGGGTGGAGTTAGGGAACCAGAGCTGTGCTGGGAGTCTTAGGGGAGCCAGCGACCATACCTCACCTCACCTGACTATAATGGGGAGACTTTGGGTCAACATCCACAGTGGCCAAATAATCTGGGGCCTCAATGCCTGTGTTTCGGTAAATACAGGGCACATAGATAATCTCCTCCCGGGGTCCTGGGGAGTAGAGAGTGGGTTATGGTAATGAGCTGGGCAGAGGCAGCCCAGGTGAGCTAGAGGGCTAAGGCTAGGCCTGAAGTCCTCAACTCTACCATGGGGTCGGCAGAGGATGCTGGCTCGCAGATGTACAGTTACCTTTCATGGCCTCGCCAGGGGTAGGGTAGCCTGGGCCACACTTTCCGCATTTTGTGGCTGTGGAAACAATGGGAGAGTGTTAGCTGGAGCCGCTCTGGAGCGTGCAGTCTCCCTCTCTCCAGCTGTGACGCACACCTGGCAGAGGAGGGCAGACTCACTGTAGCCTGGATCCTTTCTCCAGCCTCACCACGTTGGTCTTTCCACCCCCAGCTCTGATGGGTGTGACGCTGTGGTCGAGAGTGGAGTCACATGACTGGAACACTCAGGCAGGGGTGGCAAGCGTTTGGACAGAGTTATGACGTGGACTTCCATTCTGTCTCAGCCCACCTGGCTGGTCATAGGAACGTGGACAAATTATCTAACTCAGTTTCAACTTCATCTGTGAAAAGCAGGTACTGAGAGGCACAGTTGGCTGGGCATTGTGACCACATCTATAGGGGCAAAAGCAGGAGGGACAGGAGTTCAAGACTAGCCTTGATATGCAGCTGAAAGCTGACTGGGGAGGCAGAGGCAGGCAAGATGTCTTTGAGTTCAAGGTCAGCCTGGTCGACCTAGTTTTGGGACAGCCAGGGATACACAGAGAGACCCTTTCTCAAAACAACACACAAGAAAAACTGATTTAGGGCAGCTCTAGAAGAAATGGCTCAACGGTTAAGTCCCCACCAGGCCACTCACAACCCCCAGAAGTTCAGCTCAGGGAGGCCAGAAGCCTCTACACTGTGGGCGACTTTACACAACAGCAGCCCACAACAGAGAACCAGCTGTGTGTCCTTGGGCACTGGCCTAGCCATCACAGCTGGAGGGACAGGCCCTCCTGAGCCTCCAGTCCTCACTTTCAGGATTCCAGGCTGAGAGCCTGGGCCAGACCTTGGAGGACTGGAACAGGGAAGGGGCTGATGCAGATGGAAAGAAATCCTGGCATGGAGTTCACAAGGACTGGGCTCTCCCTCCTGCCCTGACCCAGGGCCTCAAGCAGAGGCAGGCTAGGGGTTGGAGAGATGGGTTAGCGGTTAAGGCAATGGCTGCTCCTAGAGAACCCAGATTTGAGTCCAGCACCCACGTGGTGCCTAAGAACTGTAACTGCAGCTCCAGGGCGTCTGCACCCTCTCTGGCCTCCTGGGCATATGGCATACATGTGTGTACATAGATGCCAGCCACACATCCAGACACACAACATCAACACTAAGAAAACAGTCAGAAAGCAGTCAAGTCCAGAGCAAAGCCTGCTGCCGCCTCGGAGCCCCACGTATGGAGAGCACAGGAGGTAGGGAGGCAGCGACAGCACTGTAGAATCCAGAAACCGAGCGTCATCTGGAAATTCTTGCCATGTAGCTCAGGTTGGCCTCCAACTCACCAAGATCCTTCTGCCTCAGCCTCCTTAGTACTGGGAGAAGGGCATGAGCTACCACCCATGTTTGGGGCAGGTGAAGAGAATCAATAAAAAGCATATTTGAAGCCCAGCACTCCTGAGGCAGAAAGATTTCTCTGAGTTCAAGGTCAGCCTGATCTACATTCAAAACCCACAACACAAACAAAACCCCAACAAAACAACAACAACAATAATAGGGGAGCTCATTTGGGGACTGGACAGGTGGCTCAGGGGTTAAGAGCATTTGCTGTTCTTGCAGAGGACCAGGATATGGTTCTTAGCACCCACAGGGCACTCACAACTCTCTGCCACCTGGCCTCCATGGGCACGAGATACGCCTGTGCTGTCCATATATACACATAGGAAAACACTCATAAAATAACATCTTTAAAAGAGGAAAGACATGGAGGAGGGTTGCCCCGCTATCCCAGGGTTTGGCTCCAGGCTGCTAGGTTGTCTTTCTTTGTAGGGATCCTCCAGTCCTAAGCATCTCCAGCAAGGTCTCTGGCATTCTGAGTTTGGGGAACTCAGGGAAGTTTTCTCTGCCATTGGGAAGGGCCAGCTGCAGGGGACCTCAGCGTTCCCTCCCAAACCCGAGCCTCAGCCTGACTGCAGGAGCTCACAGGCTAAAAGATGAGAGCTGTGGGACTTGGGAGGGGCTGAAGCAGGTCCTCAGTGGGCTCGTGTGGCCGCCCTGACCTCCCCACGCACTGGTGAAATGGAGCAGCTTGAGAGATCTGGGCTGTGAGGCTGTTCTGTGCCTCCCCAGCAAGAGACAGACCCAGTGTCTGTTTACTAGGGTGACAGGTATTGTCACGGAGATATTGGGGCTCTTCCCAAGAATCCCCACTCCCAGTGGAGTTTCTCAGAAAGACGCTCCCGTGCCCCTATCCCTTACTCTCTACCCCTGCTCCTGCCCACTGCCTTTGTCTCCTGCCCCTGCCACTTCCCCTACCCTGTCTGCTGCCCCCACCCCCAACCCCCACCCCCGTCTCTGCAGAGGCTGGGCAGGACTCCCAGACGACCACTTCTGCAGTTCCTCCCTGCTCTTTCCTCAGAACCTGAACTGGACTGAGAAGCATGAATGCCTGAGTTTGAGCTGCGTATGCGCATGCCTGCAGGGTAGAGATGAGAGTCCAGTTCTTTCTTCACTGCCCTCTCCAGTTTTGAGTCATTTCCTGGAGGAAGAAGGACCCTCTAATCTTGGGGTGAACTATCCACGGCTTTTAGAAGCCCCTTTTCTTACCCATGCTGTTGGCTGACACTCTGGTCCTGCAGGATTTGCCAGGAAAGGGCAGAGCTTGCCAGAGACCAGTGCTGGTGTTGGAGGCAGACTGCACAGGGAAGGGGCAAAGGGAGGGAATTTATGCAACCAATTGGGGGAGAGGTGGGGCAAGGGGAGGGACCTGGCTGCCATCCAGGGTAAACTACACAGGGCTGCTGGCCAGGATGCTATCAAGTGACCTGGCCGTTCAAGTTACAGTGTGTATGTGGTGTATGAGTGTTGAGTGTGTCTCTGTGTATGTGTGTGTGTACACTTAAATACATCCGTGCCGTTAGTGGGTACCAATGTATGTATTAAGTTTGTGTGCCTGTGTAACATTCTCCTGTGGGTGAATGCATGTACTTTTATGTTGGTGTCTGAGTGAGTGTGAGTTGGTGTGTGCCTATCTCTGGATGTGTACATGTTTGTGTGTGTCCACGTGAGCAGATACCATGTGAGGGATGTGTTTATATGTCTTCAGTCACATGTTCCCGTGCTTTCAAATGCCCATCTATGTGTTTGGCCCTGTCCATGGACATTTTGGGGTACCCAGGGCTGTGGACCTGTTTCTTCCTACTTCTATATCCAAGGTCAGCTTACTCTTAAGATTTTCCTCTTTGTCCAGACATCCATGCTCCAAAAGGCACATCCTTGCTCACCCAGACCCCTCGCCCATGTCTTTCCGCAGCAGCTGCCCCACATAGCCCAGGTGGGAGGGAGAGCATAGGTTCCACTTTTCCCAGAACTGCTCCTGAGCCTTGAGCTTAGCAGTGGGAGAAAGCCCAGTGGCTGTTATAACTGCCAATTACCCTCGTAACCTCAGGAGGTGAAAGTGGACTTCCTCCCACCAGTCTGAGGATGGGTTCTCTGGGAGCTGGGTGCAGGGTCAGAAAGAGGTCAGCAGATGCTGCTGTCCCCAACTGGCCTGTGACAGAAAACACTCTGGGGCACTGCCTGTCATGGAGTGGGTGGGTCCTCTAGCTTGAAGTGTAAGCATCTGCTCAGGTAGTTAATTAAGCCTGCAGCTGTGACATGCAAGGGACAGGCACCCACCACTGCTTGCTGAGAAACTCTTAATGGCTCCTCAAATCAGCCTTGAGGCCTGACCCTGTTACCCCTTCTGGCACTGCCCTCCATCCTGGAAAGCTGGTGTCTGAAGGACTACAGCAGAGAGGTCCAAGTGGTCTCCTCCATGGAACCAGGGGCTCAGTCTCTCTCTCCTCAGCATGAGCTGCCGCTCAGTGAAACCCCTGTCCATACACTTCAGAGAATCTGGTATCTGCAGAGCCACTTTCATCTTAGAGGAAAGTTGTGGGGTGAGGTGGCATTTGGACTCGAGGTCACCAGCAGACATAGCTGTAGGGACAGTTAGAAGGGAAGACAGCCTCTGTGGGGAGGTCCAGAGGGGAAGTGATGGAGGCCTTGTAAGCCATCTTTCACTTCTGAAGGAAGAAGCTAAAGCCCAACTGAAAGGCCTGAGAGGAATTTCTCTGGACTAATTCACCTTCTATAGGTATGGGATATAAATCCATGGCATGGAAGGAAAGCAGCAGAGGAAGGAAGCGGGTGGGGTGGGGCAAATAGGCTCGGTGCACCGGTGCGCTGCCATCTGCCCTTCGGGTTCCTAGCAGAAAGTTTATGTCCCCATCAAGAATGTCTCTGACATTCTAGCTGTGGCACTGTACAATTGTAATCCCAACAAGAAGTCAGAGGCCAGCCTGGTTTACATAGTAAGTACCAGGCTAGACCTTCTGTTTCTTCAAGGCGTAAGCTTCCAAACATGGACTTTCCAAAAGTTAATTTAAAAAGATTTAAGTAGGAGCTGGAGATATAATTAAGTATCTGACATCACTTGCTGCTGTTGCAGAGGAGGTTCAGTTCCCAGCACCTCACAATGGATGACTCACAACCACCTTTAACTCCAATCCCAGGGATCCCAGTGCTCTCTTCTGGCCTCCACAGGCACATGATGCACACATATACATAAAATAAATACGTAAAAATATTTTTCAAAATGACTTAAGGGGGTGAAGAATATCAACAGAAACGTCACTCAACCCCTCTTGGCTCTCTGTACTGTCATCTTCACCATTCACAACCAGACAGACAGACAGACGGCATAGCTGGCCTAGTTTGTACACCTGCCCGAGGCTGCTTCCACGCTTTGCCAACTCTCTGCCCTTCACGCTCCTCTGTGAGGCCTGCCTCCTCTTCCTGAGGATTCTCTCACTTCCTCTTTACTCCAGGCTGGAGAGTAAACAGTTTTCCTGCTGACAGCAGCAGGGGCTGCAGATCCCAGTAACTGCTTCTCAGGAGCCGAAGGGCTCTGCCCCCAATCTCTAGCCCAACCAGTCTGCTGGAGCAAACAGTAGTCAGCACGAGTGGCGGTGTCTGGAGGTAGCCTAGATCTTCAAGACAGAGGATCCCCACCCTGGTCCTCTCAAGTCGATAATTCCAAGAGAGGTGCTGGGGTTTGTTTGTCCTTGAGTCTGTTTCGACAACAGTTCTTTCAAAGCCCTGCACTCTGGAAGGCAGCTATGCTCACCACTATACCACCAAGGCTAAGCCCTGCACTCTGACCTGGCTACTCTTGGCAGAGTCTCCATGGCACCACTAACTTCTGCCTTCTGTTTCTCATTGACCTCTTACTTGAGAGCTGAGGAGCTGTTTTAGGAGAAGCTGTCCCAGTCCAGTCGAGGGAAAGGCAGTCAAGGGAGAGAAGCCAGCTGCTAACAGAACTACCCCGGGCCTTGGGCTTCCGCTTGCAGGGCCTACTAATTTTGTTTCTCAGGAACTGAAAAGCTCCCCCTCTTGTCTGGTTGCCCTTCAGTAACCAGAACCAGACTGATTGAGTCTTCACAGCGAATGGTGGTGGCTAGGGGGTGCCCAAAGCTGATCTGTATGCGGCCACCATGCCAATGCCCCGTCCCACAGTATTGTGTGCAGAAGGCCAGGGGACGGGCCAGCATTTGGGTCTGTCGATTCAAACCCCAGGCCATGGCAACTTTGGAGGACGCAGAGGGTGTGCTTTGGCCCTGGGTTGGGAGAACAGGAAGTGGAGGCCCTGACTTGGGGGCACTCTGCGGGAGGTCAGGCTGCTCTTGGTGCACCCCTTCCCACCCATCTTCAGCCAGATTCTTTGGGCCCATTAAACAGGTTTCGAGACCTCTGATGGGAAATGTTGAAAAACAAAACCAAGTTAAACCCAGTGAACGGAAGGGAGAGAATGCTGCTCTCGCCTGGGTGCAGACCTGCAGGCTCGCACACAGGAGGCTGAGCGCTGAGGACCATGAGTTCAGGGTCTGGAGAGGATGGTGGCTGTTCTCACTTGTCACCTTGACTACTTCTGCAGTTAACTAAAGCCCAAAAGTGGAGGGGCACACCTGTAAGGGACTTTGGCTAAATTTGAAGCAGGCAGATTCACTTCTAATCCAGATGTTTGTGGTGGGAAGAGTCACCTTTAATCTAGATCTTTTAAGGTGGGAAGACCCCCCACTAATCTGGACCAAGCTTTTTTATTGAAAGCCCATATAAGGATAGGGAAGACGGAGCTTTGGATCTTTGCTTATTCGCTCTCTCTTGGGGCCTAGACTGCATTAAAATGGAGAAAGCTAGAGGCCAGACCTTCATTGCTGGCTTCTTCCTGAACACAGGTGCAATGTGACAAATTATCTCAAACGTCTGTCACCTTGACTTCCCTGCCATATTTCTTTATCCTTTTTAAAGATTTATTTTATGTGTATGAATATTTATCTGCATATATTATATGTGGTAGTTTGAAAGAAAATGATCCCCCCCAAAGGGAGTGGCATTGTTAGGAGGTGTGGCTTCGTTGGAGTCGGTATGGCCTTGGAGGAAGTGTGTCTCTGTGGAG
Organism: Microtus ochrogaster; assembly: GCF_000317375.1. NCBI lineage: Eukaryota > Metazoa > Chordata > Mammalia > Rodentia > Cricetidae > Microtus > Microtus ochrogaster. The sequence continues at coordinate 3,793,626 of NC_022022.1, forward strand.
GTGGGCTTTGAGGTCTCTTTTGCTCAAACTACACCCAGTGAGACAATCCACTTCCTGTTGCTTATGGATCAAAATGTATTTCTGGTTGTCCTGGAACTTTCTTTGTAGACCATGCTGGCCTCGAATTCAGAGATCCACCTGTCTCTGCCCCCCAACTGTAGGAATTAAAGGCATGCACCATTACACCTAGGCCTCTCTTTCCCTTAAAAAAAAAATTAACTAGTTAATTAATTAATTTCTGAGGCAGGGTTTCTCAGAAATCTCAGAACTCACCATGTAGACCAGGCTGGCTTTGAACTCAGAGATCTGCTTGCCTCTGCCTGCTAAGTACTGGGGTTTAAGACAAGTGCTACCACCACCCAGCTTGATTGATTTATTTCTATTTCATGTGCATTGGTGTTTTGCCTGCATGTATGTCTGTGTGAAAGTCTTAATCCCCTGGCACTGGAGCTACAGATAGTTGTGGGCTTCCATGTGGGCGCTGGGAATTCAATCCGGTCCTCTGCAGTGCAGCCAGCGCTCTTCATCACTGAGCCATCTTTCCAGACCAACCCTTCCATTCTCAAGCTTCCTTTGGCAGAGTGCTTGTCATAACAGGAGAGTAAGTAAGGCGCCTTGTAAGAGTGAGGGTCTGATTTTGCTCCCCAGCACTAACAAAAAGCCAGTGTCAAGCTGCACCTTCATACAAAGGCGCACACATATGACTACACGTACACATGAACAATCACACGTGCAACAGAATACAGGGAGAAAAAGGAATAATTGGCTTGCATCAGCCCATTTAGTCTTTGCTATAGCGTGTAGATAATCTGTACACGTTGTCTGTGAGGAATCTAAGGCCCCTGACAAGGTCAAGGTCACGGGCAGATTGCTGAGCAGGACAGCCACCAGCTTCTCTGACCCTGGGACACACAGTTCTTGCAGCCAGACGTGCTGTCTGTGTTTCCTTTGCTTCATTGCTTTGGGGGGAAGGGTGAGTGGGAGGTGGGAGATCCTGAAAGAATACTAAAACCACACAAGTTTGTTTCTTTCTCTGTCCCAGGACAGACAGCCTGATGCACTGAGAGGGGACAGAAGTGAAGAAGCAGTTGTGTACAGGACTGAGAAAAGAGATTCTCCTCAT
>NC_022022.1:3794867-3796564 GCF_000317375.1 Microtus ochrogaster
CTAGAAGGATTCGCAGCCCAGGTGCTAGCTGCTGTCACCTGCAGAGAGGTTGATGACTTTTCCTTTTGTAAGGAAAAGCACAAATAGAAGTATTCAGGAAACATAAAAAGAAAGGCAGGATAAGGGCGTCTGTGCTGGCTAGTTTTATGTCAACTTGACACAAGCCAAAGTCACTGGAAAGGAGGGACTTGCCTCCTTAAGACTGTGCTGGGGGCAAGCCTGTAGGGCATTTTCTTAATTAGTGATTGTTGGGGAAGGGCCCTGCCCATTGTGGGTGGTGCCATCCCTGGGCATGGGTCCTGGGTGCTATAAGAATGGGCAACCCATGAGCAGCAAGCAAGCAAGTAAGCAGAAATCTTCCGTGCCCAGTGCATCAGCTCCTGCCTCCAGGATTCTGTCTTGTTTGAGTTTCTATCTTGGCTTCCCTGGATGGACTGTAATTCAGGATAATAAGCCAAATAAGAGCCGGGTGGTGGTGGCGCACGCCTTTAATCCCAGCACTTGGGAGGCAGAGGCAGGCGGATCTCTGTGAGTTCGAGACCAGCCTGGTCTACAAGAGCTAGTTCCAGGATAGGCTCCAAAACCACAGAGAAACCCTGTCTCGAAAAACCAAAAAAAAAAAAAAAAAAAAAAAAAAAAAAAAAAACCCCCCCAAAAAAAAAAAAAAAAAAAAAAAAAAAAAAAAAAAGCCAAATAAGCCCTTTTCTCTCCAGCTTGCTTTTGGTCACGGTGTTTCATTACAGCAATAGTAACTGTATCTAAGACAGCGTCAGAGTACCAAGTCTGTAGGGTTGTCTGGTATGTAGTCAGCAGAATGCACACCAAGTGTATGCAGAATGTCTGGAGAAGCTTGAGGCAGGCCTGGCTGGACAGGTGATCTTCCCCAGCTAAGCAGATCTTGGGACTCTGTCCCCTTCAGTTTTCCTCATATTGGCAGACTGAGTATACACCCTCAGAAGAAGGGAACAGTAGGACTAAACCTGTTCCCCGATGTGCTCAAGCACAGAAACTCAGTGGAAGACAGCATTTTTTAAGTTTTTATTTATTTATTTTTTGGCTTTACATTGATCTTGTTTTACCGGTTCACTCAGCTGCTCACATTCACCTTGTTTTTTTCTGAACAACAATGAGTTGATAGCCTGGTGCTCAGAATAACACATAGGCTCAGAGAAAAGGAATAAAATTTCAAATGCTGCCCTCCTCTAGGTTCCCGTGAAGAGCGGGAAGCCAGAAGCACCAGAGGACACTTTCTCATCTCCAAACACTCAGAAATATCATCCCATCTGGCTATTGCTGGTTCTTAAAACTTACCGTGTCCAGCGTCTTTCCTTGCTTTTAGGGCAGCTTCCTTTGCCCTCTGGGCTGAAGGCTTACCTCTGGGGTAGTAAATCTTCCAGTTCCTAGTAGCGCACCGTGGCTTGGTTTATGGAAGTGTGCTGCACTAAGCAGGAGCTGTGGCCTAATGACTAAGGATGTGTTGTGAAAATCAGTTGTTGGTGTGGGGAGATCGGCCAATCTGGTGAAACCCTTGTCATGCAAGTGAGGACCTGGTTTTGAATCTCTAGAACTTGGGTGAAGCTAGAAGCAATGACGTGCATCTTCAGTTCCAATGCTTCTGAGGGGAGACGGGAGTGGAGCCGGGGTCCTGGGCTGTTCTGAGGGGAGACGGGAGTGGAGCCGGGGTCCTGGGCTGTTCT
>NC_022022.1:3796734-3798669 GCF_000317375.1 Microtus ochrogaster
AGCCGGGGTCCTGGGCTGTTCTGAGGGGAGACGGGAGTGGAGCCGGGGTCCTGGGCTGTTCTGAGGGGAGACGGGAGTGGAGCTGGGGTCCTGGGCTGTCCTCAGGAGAGACAGAGTCCTGGGCTGTTCTCAGGGGAGATGGGGCTCTAGGCTGTTCCTCAGGCAGCACCTAGGCACAAGAGACCCTTTCATAGGATGTAGGTGAGCTTGTCCCTAGATTGTCTTCCATCTTCCAAAAAGGTCCAGGACAAACACCCAAGTTTACACACGTGAAATGTGCATGTGGGCACACGCACACACACACACACACACACACACACACACACACACACACTCCTCATACACAAAAAAGTAAGTAGAAGCAATTATTGGCCAGTATAGCCCTGTGGTGGGTATATTATGTCTGAGGCACTGAGTTTAGTCCCCAGCACAGCACAAAACAGGGGTGAGAAAAGTTGTTTATTGTTGACCATCTCGCCTCTACCCACAAATAGAGAGTTGTCACAAATAAGTTTATTGTTCATGTGTCAGTCATAATTTATCACATGACAGAAATCGTCATGAAGCTGTTACCCTGCTTATATTCAGATAACCATATGAAGATTAATCTAGAGCCAGGTGTGGTGACTCAGGCCTGTCTAATCGAGGAACTGGAGAAGAGCAGGAGTCCTGGGTTAGCCTCATCTACAGAGGGGTTTCTTGTTTTGTTTTGTTTTGTTTTTCAAGACAGGGCTTCACTGTGTAGTTCTGGCTGTCCTGGAACTCACTTTGTAGACAGGCTGGCTTTGAACTCAGAGCTCCACCTGCTTCTGCCTCCTGAGTGCTGGGATTAAAGCCCTGTGCTACCAGTGCCCAGTCTACACAGGGATTTTAAGACTAGCCCAGGCTTCGTGACACCCATCTTAAAAACAAACACACAAAACTCCACAAACAACTAAGATTAATCAGAAGTGTATTTTGATATAGTAAGTGGAAAAATGTTCACTGTCTCTTTAATTATAGTCCTGCCTTCCTGCCTTTCTTTCTTTTTTTCTCTCTTTTTGTTGTTGTTGACTGTAACCTAGTTGAAGATGACCTTAAACTTTTGATTCTCCTGCCTCCACTTCCCGAGTGCTGAGATTATGATTGCGCTCAGATTTACTCGCTGCTGGGATGAAAACCAGGGCTTCCTGCATACCAGGCAAGCATTTCACACCTGCACTACACCCAGTGCTACAGACCTCGTTTTAGTGACAGTAACGCATTGAAGAAGTGCCACAGAAAGGACTAAAGATTGCGCTAGGGTCTGATGTGCACTGACAAAGGTGATAAATACCTTAAATGTCTTAGGCAGTGCCACAGAACAAATAGAAACCGCGTGAAGTGGGTTTAGTACCGCGTAACTCCACCTTTGACACCAGGCAGTCCTGCTCTTCACTGTCTTGCCATTCAGGAGCTTGGGAAGTCAGTTACCAAATAATCTTACCAAGCAGGAGGCTTTGGATGTTAGAACCTTTTATAAGAAGGCTGGCAATTATCTGGCTGTGGTGGAGAGTGGCTGAGCACTTGGGAGGCAGAGGCAGGAAGCGTACTTCAAAATCGCTCTCAGGCACACGGTAAGTCCAGTTTGAGCTACAGAAGACCCCGTCTAAAAGCATAAAAGAGTTGGGTCTGGTGGCACAGACCTGTAATAATCTTAGTTATTTGGGTGGCTGAGGCCAAGGGTTCTAAATTCAAGACAAGGCTGGGCTACAGGATGAGTTCAAGGCTATCCTGGGCAACTTAGTAAAACCATGTCTTGAAATAGAAGTGAAAAAGAGGACCAGAGATACAGCTCAGTGGAATACAAAGCTCTAGCCTCTCCGGTACCACCAGAAGAAAAGGAAGAAAGGAGAAGGAGTAGAAGAAGGAAGGAGGAGGAGGAGAGAAGGAAAGGAAAAGAAAAGAAGAGGAGGA
>NC_022022.1:3798769-3822044 GCF_000317375.1 Microtus ochrogaster
GGAGGAGGAGAAGAAGAAGAAGAAGAAGAAGAAGAAGAAGAAGAAGAAGAAGAAGAAGAAGAAGAAGAAGAAGAAGAAGAAGAAGAAGAAGAAGGAGAAAAGCTGGCAAGATGGCTCCTTAAGCAAAGGCACTTGCCACCCAAGACTTGAGTTCAATCCCAGAAAAGATGGACGGAGACCAAGGCCACACAGTCCCCTCCGATTTTCACATCTGCACCCACACAATACTGAATAGAGACATAAGGTTAACAATCAGAATTCTAACACTGACCTTCTATTCTCAGTCTTAGCACTCAGAGTAGTACCAGGAAGGAAAAGTCAAGTTTAGTGTTTGCTTTTAATTTTTTTTATTTGAGCACATTATTTCTTGTGTAAATATTTTGGATTATGTCTCTTCAAGATAAAACTCTTACCTGGGGGTGTAGCTCAGTTAGAAGAGTGTCTGTGTACAGTTCCCAGTAACTCCTCTGGTGTTGTGGGTGCTTACCTGAATTCCTTGAGAGTTCAAGGAGAAGGGTCAGGAGTTCAAGTTCATCCTCTGCTTCCTAGTGAGTTTGAGCTAGCCTCAGCTACAGGAGACACTGGAGAGAAGAATTCTTTTTTTGTTGGGCGTGGTGTCTCCTGCCTGTAATCTCAATGCTCAATGCTCAGCAGGCTGAAGCAGGAGGCTGGCCCACGTGTCCAAGGCCAGCCTTGGCTACACAATGAGAACCTGTCTCAAAAATACAATAAAAAAAACCATTCTTTCACAATCACAATACTGGGATTCTCAGCTTTCCGAGACCCCACTGCTCTGCAGAGGTCTTTTTCTCTGGGTGCCTGTTGCATGTGTCCAATAAATGCCTTTCTTTAGCTGTTAAAAAAATAAGTAATAAAATAAAATCATTCTCATGTAAACAAATACGTTTTCCCTACTGTGAGGTATTCACTCTATCACTTGGTAAGTCTCCTAAGACCCTGCTTTACTGTTTAAGAAGGCGGGACTAACCCAGAAATCAGTTCTGTGGCTCTACTTCTAGGGGGGAGAAAGAGGGCAGGCAGCGGTGCAGTCCAGGAGAGGAAGAGGTGCTTCAGACCGCAGGGACACAACCCAGGGTACCCTCCCTCCGACTCTCCTCTGGTGCCAAGCCTGGCTCCAGAAGAGTTGAGACAAAGCCATAAAACAGCTTTTATGCAACAGTCTCTGGCTTCAGAGGCGCACTTGGCTAGCGCCCTCACAGTCAAGAACCCTTGGAGTGAAGAAATCTATCTCCGGTAATGGTTAAATTAAGCCATCAAACTCCCCAATAAAGCTTCCATCTTGAACATGTTTCCAAGCTTAAAATATCCAAAGGAAAATAAAAGCTCTTCTCTTTGGGGCTGGGGAAACCTGTACTCCTGGAGTCACGTGTATGCTGAGTCACTGTTTTTCTGCTAAGCCTCCGGACAGGCAGGAACAAATCTCCTGCCCTCTGAGGATCCCTGGGCACCCTTGCTCACCTTGGCACCTAGGCACTGCCTGAGAAAAGGGCAGGGATCCCTCTCCCAGTGTTCCAGGAAGACAGGCCTCTACAGACTGTTGGGATCAGACAGAACGCGGGATGCAAGCCTTGTCACCTGGCCTGGGTTTGTTTGTCCCATCTATCTGGCTACATTCCCGTCTGCATGCTACAGCAATGCTGAAGGCATTCTCTGAAGTTGACAGGGTGAGACATGGGAGTGCTGGAGAATTGTCTGTATTCTGTCAATCATGTTTTAAATAAACGCTGATTGGCCAGGTAGGAAGTATAGGTGGGAAAACCAGACAGGAAGTAGAAATGATGCAAAGAGAACAGGAGAATTCTGGGAAGGAGGAAGTTGATTCCCCCCACTCCTGCCCAGACCACTGAAGCAGCAGGATGTGATCTGCTCCACTGAAAAAGGTACTGAGTCACATGGCTAACATAGATCAGGAAAATGGGTTAATCAAGATGTGAGAGTTAGCCAGTGAGAGGCTAGAGCTAATGAGCCAATCAGCTTATAATTTATGGAGACCTATGTGTGATTTTCTTTGGGGCTAAACAGTTGTGGGGTACTGGGCAGGACAGAAACCCCAACAACAAGCAGACCCCTGTTCATGCTACATGGGAACCCTAGACTTCCTGCCCAACTGACCAAGGCTGCCCAGAAACCAAACTTGTGGGGATTTTTAATATAATTTTTATCATTTGAGAATTTTCTACATGAATACAAAGCAATATGATTGTAATCATACCCACATTTCCCTTCAACCACTCCCGCACCATCCATTGTCTACCTTTCAACCCGAAGTCATCGCTTGCTCTTCTTCCTCCTCTTCCTTTTCTGCCTCTAGATAACCCAGCGAGTCTAGTTCCTGCATGTGAGCAGGGTGTGGGCACCCACTGGGGCATGGGAATCCTACCAGTGGCCACATCCTCAAAGAATACTTTAATCCGGGTTTCAAAAGACTTAAAACGGCTGTTCAGAATAGAGTCGCCAACAAACCTGCTGGGAAAACGACAAACTCCTGAGGCAGGGGTTGGAGTGATTTAACGCTGAGCCAAGGAGGGCCAGACAAGAGCTGCCAAGGCTCTTCCCCAGAAACATCAGAGGGAGCAGACATCTTGATGGGAGTACCTTCTTGTCTTCACAGCTGGAAGAGAAGAACACATTTCTGTTGGAAAGAAGGAAGGAGGAGGAAGGGAAGAACAAGAAAATGAAAGCCCAATGATTGAGAAGCACAAAGCATAAAACTGATCGCATAAGTAATTAGAGTAATTGTTAAGGTGCTGCAGAGTATGCACCACAATAAAAAAGTTATCTGGGTAGGTGGTAACCCCTGTGACCCCAGCACTTAGGCTGAAACAAGAATTCAAGGCCAGCCTGAGTTACATAGGGAGACCCGTCTTAATGATTTATTAATAATAATAACAACTATAATAAAAAGCCGAGGAGCCAGGCTGGAGAGATGGCTCAGAGGTTAAGAGCATTGCCTGCCCTTCCAAATGTCCTGAGTTCAATTCCCAGCAACCACATGGTGGCTCACAACCATCTGTAATGGGGTCTGGTGCCTTCTTCTGGCCTGAGGTCATACACACAGACAGAATATTGTATACATAATAAATAAATAAACATTAAAAAAAAAGAAGCTGAGGAGCCAGTGGGCAAAAGCACTTACTGCCAAGGCTGGTGTGAGCTGCGTTCCATCCCTGGGTCCCAAAGGTGGAAGGAGAGGACCCCTCCCAGTTGTCCTCTAATTGCTGCACAGGTGCTGCGACACCACATCCTCCCTACAATAAATAAATAAATAGTAGATCATTTAAAAGTTAATGTTCAAGGTTAGGTGGGGATAGGCATTTCCATTTTACTATGGAGAGCATAAAATGGGGTGGCTTAGAATTGCACACATCTAGCAAATGGGAGTCTGTTTCTGGAAATCTGTAGGGGAACAGGCAAGTTGGAACAGTGGGATCCCTGCAGCAGGGCAGCCAGGGCCAAACCGACAGCCTTATTGCCCCATTGTTACAGCGCCTCGGTAAACGTGCAGTGTGAAGCCACCACAAAGCAGTTTGTGTGCGGATGCTAACGCAGAGGGCAGCGAGATAATGCAGCAAGGGTGCTCACTTCAGCAGCGCCTGTAATAGGCGCCATCCCGGGGATGCCGGGGTTAGCATGGACCCCTATGGAAGGGGGACACAATCTGTGAAGTGTTCTGCGTTAGGAAAAGAAATGAAGCTCGGGTGGAAAAGGAAAGAACTAGAGTTCAATTAAAACTATATACAGCCAGGCAGTGGTGGGACAGCCTTTAATCCCAGCACAAGGGAGGCAGAAGCTAGAAGATCTCTGTGAGTTCGAGGCCAGCCTGGTCTACAAGAGCTAGTTCCAGGACAGGCACCAAAGCTACAGAGAAATCCTGTCTGGAAAACCCAAAAAAAAAAAAAAAAAAAAAAAAAAGAAGAGTTCCATTTTGGACAGTCAGGGCTATTAGACAGAGAAACCCAGTCTCGAAAAACAACAGCAAAAACCTAAAACAAACAACCCCAAAGCAAGTATATATAAAGTATCTAATAAGATAATTAAAAAGCATATGCATTTATGTACTTATAGGAAATAACTTGTAAAAATAAACCTTTTTCATAAATGTATAACTAACAGTAATCACTTTTTTTGAGTGTCTGTGTTGAGGTATTTCATGCAGGCCAGGCTTGCCTCAAGCTTACTATATACTGAAGATAACCTCGAACCTCTAACCTGCTGCTTCCCCTGCTGGGTGCAGGAAGTGCCTGGTTTGTGTGTGCAGGGGATTTGAACCCAGGACCTAGTACATACCAAGCCAGCTCTCTACTAACTAAGCAACCATCCACTCACACTTTTGTGTCTGTTTCTGAGACAGATTCTCTCATAGGTACACCTGGATGGTCTGGAACTTGAAGCAATCCCCCTGCCTACATCTCTCTAGTGCTGGTATCACAGCCCTCTGCACCACATCTGGTTTCCAGAGGTTAATTTCGAAAACTTGGAATTTTAGAGATTCTTACTTTTCATATTGTTTATCAATTTAACACTTTTTTTGATGTGGAAAATTGATGATTATATGCTTCTAAGTTATATATTGAGCTTAAAATATATGCATAATTTAAGACCTAAAATAGTAGCCAGACAGTGGTGGCTCATGCCTTTAATCCCAGCACTTGGGAAGCAGAGGCAGGCAGATCTCTGAGTTCGAGGTCAGCCTGGTCTACAGAGCAAGTTCCAGGACAGGATCCAAAGCTACACAGTCTCAAAAAAAGAAAAAGAGAAAAGAAAAAAAAAGGAACTGAAATAGTGAAAAAAATATAATGCTGATATTGCCCATTAGATGAGCAAAAATTTTGAAGATCAAAACCCAGTAGAGCTGGAGGAATGGCTTGGCAGTTATGAGTGCTAATTGCTCTTTGATTCTGTTGCAAGTTTGGTTCCCAGGCAGTTTACAACTGCCTGTAATGCTAGCTCCAGGGGATCAGATGCCTCCGGCCTCTGTGGGCATCTACACACACCTACAAAGGGACACACACAAGCACACACAATTAAAAAAGAAATAAATCTTCAAAACAAACTTCAGCATTGGTGAGAATAGGTGGGAAGGGCACACTCTTCAGGACTGGTGAACAGGTTAATGGGAGCCCAATGAAGATGCTTTCGTCAATGCCCTTCAAAAGGAAAAGTGCCGTGCTGAGCACCGTGGGAATTCCAGCCTCATGGACCTACCTGGAAAAGCAGGCAAAACTTAGGAAGTAATAACAGTTACCATTTGTTAAGTAAGCCCTCAGGGACAGAAGGATGAACCACACCCACTCACCCACAGGCCGACTGACTCTAACTTCTCTAAGCTCTTAATGTGGTCCATCTTAATCGCCAACAACTCCAAAAAGCCGGTACTCCCAATAGGTCCAATTTACAAATAAGGAAGTGACCGCTGAAAAGGGGCACATAGCAGAGCCCAGGGTTTGATTCCTGGTTTGGCTTCAGATTCTTGTACCTGTTCTCTACACCACTGGCGCTAAGGCACCCAGTCCCCCAGTGCCGTTGTAGCCTCTGACCCTGGGGTCTGCGGAGTCAAATCGTTTGGAGGGCAGGCCGGTGCATTGGGCCCTTTTTGTTAATAGTGTTTGGAGAGAAGCGAAGGTCAGCGTCTCCAGTGTCCTTGCAGCAGGAACAAGCACGCTACTGCTCTGGGTGGAGAAGCCGCTCACACAGTGGGCTTTGGCTGAGCAGGGAAGGCAGATAGGGATGAGTCGGGGGGCCAGACATTGCCCTGCAGAAGCCCCCGAGGTCCAAAGCTGCCAGGGTTCCACCAAGAACTTGAGGGGCAGAGGCAGTGACCTCTGAGTGGCACGGGAAAGGCTTTCTGGCTGCTTCCAGAAGTTCAGTCCCATCTGCTGCCTGGGCCGTGACTCAGCAGATCCAGTGTTTAGCAAACCCGGCCCAGGCAGCAAGTCCAGGGCAGTTGCTCTGGCAACCTGGAGGATCCAGAGTCCTAGCCCTGTTCTGCAACAACTAGCTCGTCCCTCGAGAAATAACCAACCACTTGGGGGTTTCTGGTATCAACAAACCCCAATGATTCATCCCTCCTCCCAAACCAGGGATTAACAGATTTACCCAGAGTACACGGAGGGCCAAGGAAGGCTGCAGATCCCTGGTTTGCCCCAACTTGGCAATAACTTCTTCCGCCCACCGCAAGGGATTGAGGAGTACTCATGCGTGGCAGGTACATAGAACGACATTCCAGCCTTGGGGAGCCGGGAGGGGTAGGGTTCCTCACCGCACAGCACCAGCTCAGAGACCCATTATTTAGAGACAAACCACAGAGCTTTTAGAATTATACTACCTGCACTTATGCTCAGGCCTCTCCAGTTACTGGAACGAGCTGGAGCACATGGTTCAACCTGCTTCATCTCTGCAAGACCGACAGAATAACTTGTTTGGAAAATTCAGTGAGAAAACATGCAAAAAAGCACCCAACCCCCTGTGTGCTAAATATGACTGCAGCTGTTGCAGTAGGAAAGCCCTCCTCACCCTATGCCTCCCCTCCCCTTCCCTCCCCCCCTACCCCCCAATCCATACACACTTTTATTTCCGAGACAGGGTCTCATTGTGCAGCTCTGGCTAGCCTGGACCCGATGTAGACCAGGCTGGCCTTGAACTCACAGAGATTCTCATCCACCTGAGTGCTGAGGTTAAAGACTTGCATCCTCTGAGATTGCTTACTGGAGACCCGTGTGTGGTCACAGCCCTGAGTCTGTGCTTAGCTTCACTGAGCTTGAGATGCCAATGATGGGGCCAGTGAGCTGGCTCAGCAGTTAAGGCACTGGCTGCTTTTCCAGAGGGCCCAGGTTCAGTTCCCAGCACCACCTGTAACTCAAGTCCCAGGGGTCCAAGTGGCACTGCATGCACGTGGTCTGCAGACACGCACGCACACACACACACACACACACACACACACGCACGCATGCACGCACGCACGCACGCACGCACGCAAGACACATACACACAACAAAAAGCCCAGAAGGCTGGTGATAGACATTTAGCTCTTTAACCATAACAAAAATGTTATAAAACATACAATTTTAAATGGATTTAATTTTTTTTAATTTACATTTTTTTAAAAATTATTTTTGTGTGCATGTGGGGGCCATGTGTGTCTCGTGGTGTGCATGAGGGAGTCACAGGACAACCTTGGGAGGGGGTTCTCTCCTTCTACTGTGTGGGTTCTGGGGACTGAGCTTGGTGTTGCCTTTACCTGCAGAATCATTCTGCCAGCCACGCACATAAAATTTATAATTCAGATATTCACTTTCAAGAATTAGTACCCTTGGCCAACACACACACACATACACGTGCGTGCACGTGTGATTTGCACAAGGTCTCACATATACACATACAGGCACACAATAAACAAAATGTAATTTAAGGTAAGTTAAAAGGTATTTTCACACCTAGAAAATCAGTGGTCTTTTCATTAAATTGCAAATAATGAGTAAGCGCCCCTTTACAAAAAAATAAATAAATAGGGGACTAGAGGGATGGCTCCGGGTTAGGAGTACTTGCTGTGCTTTCTCGTTGAGGACCTGGGTTCAGCTCCCAGAATCCTTACTGAGTGGTTTAGAGCTCACCTGTGATCCCGCTCTAGAGAATCTGATGTCCTCCTCTGGCGGGTGCGCGCGCACGCGCGCGCACACACACACACACACACACACACACACAGACACAGACACATAAACAAAAATAAAATAGATACATTCTCTGAGGGATGGTCTGGGAAGTTAGTGGAGAAGGAAAACCCTCAGGAGGATAAACGGAAGTCTGAGTGTCTTCACTGGGGCTATGGACCCTGCGGGCGCCACAAGCAGAGCAAATGCTTCGGCCAGGTACAAAGACTGGATTAGGGCGAGATCAGAGGGGCGGGGAAGAGGGTCTGGTAAGGGCATCTAAATGGACTCCCGGGAAAACCCAGGCTAAGGAGCCTTTTCCCATTAGCCCTTCTCCCAGAAGTGACTGCTGATGAGCAGGCCAGGCACAGCCTCTCAAGGATCCCATTCATTTCCTTCCCAGACTTCCACGCCGCTGATACCCTTTACGGCACGGACAATCCCGTACCCAGTCAGACCCAGCCGGGGCTGAAGGTCCGCTTGGCACACAGAAACCACCAAACCAGCTCGCCACCTCTGAAGGGCTGCTTACACTGGCCCTCTTCCAGCAGGGAGGGTGCAGAAATGTGTTCTCTCTACAAGGAATTCAAGGGTTTGGTTTCTTTGCTTGTTTGTTCCGTGCACCTGCCACCGCTACCACCTGCGGGCATCTGGGGAGTTTCACATGCAGCTGTGGTTCCCACACTCTGGTCTCTGTTCAGATGCTGGCTTAGTTTGCTTCTATTGCTGTGGTAAAACCGTCTTACCGAAAGCAGCCTGGGGAGGAAAGGGTTTATTTGGCTTGCAGATTCCAGTCCATCTTCAGGGCAAGTGAAGACAGGAAGTGAAGCAGAGGCCATGGAGGAGGGCTGACTGCTGGCTGCTCATCTGCTTTTTACACTACCCAGGACCACTAAGGGCTGAAGGGGTGACACCGCCCACAGTGGGTCCCCCACATCAATCATCCATCAAGAAAGTGCTGCTCTGATCGCCTGTAGAAGCTCTTTCTCACTTGGGGTTCCTCTTCCCAGATGACTCTAGCTGGTGTCAAGTTGACAAACAAACCAGCCAGGACAGACGTCCAGCGCACAGAGCACTCTGTGAGTGTGGTTCTTCTGTGCTCACAGCGACAGTCAGAGTTATATGCTACATTTCAGAGACAGACTTGAGTCACAGACAGGCTTTTGTAAGTTGTCCAAAGGCAGTGGCAGGTAAGTGAATAGTGATACCCATTTTTCAAACCCAGCCATTTTGGCTCTGGGATACATTGTAACTATTCTATGAAGGTCCATAGGGTGGACTCAAGACTCAGAAGAGGCTGGCCTTGTAGACACCCGGCTATGGCAAACCTTCCAAGGCTGGAGTGCCTGCCACAGAACACAGGGCTGAACCATGCTCCTTCTATCCCTCTGATGAGGCCAGGCCCTCAGTGGAGGAGGGGAGGCTGGAGTGGAGCCTTCTGTTATTACATTTATGACAGCCTGGTTCGTGCTCCATGACTCAGGAGCCTACTGGTTGGTAACTGCCATGGGGAGTTTTCTTGGTGAGGTCATCTGGGAAGAGGGAGCCTCAGCTGAGAAAATTGAGAAAATGCCTTCATCACCTGGGCCTGTGGGCATTTTCTGGATAATGGTTGACATGGAAAGGCCCAGATCACCGTGGGCAGCTCCGCCCCTGGGCAAGCGATCCTGGGAGGAATAACTTAGCGGAATGTGAGTCTGGAGAGCAGGTCAGGGAGCAGCATCCCCCATGGTCTCTGCTCGAGTTCCTCTCTCCACGCTCCAGCCCTGCTTGAGCTCCGGCCTTGGCTTCCTTCAGTGCTGGACCGTGATCTGACTGGATCCTTCCCAAGCTGCTTCTGGCCATGGTGTTTATCACAGCGATAGACAGCAGACTAGAACAGCCCTCCAAAAAGACTGGCTTCGTATCAGTGCCTCAGCGGGACAGCTGCCTGGCTTTGTGAGCTCTTTAAGCCATTGGATTGCCAGGTAGAAAGGGGAACAGATGCTAAATGAAGGGACTTAAGACTTTGAGGCAAGGGTGTGGGGTCAGGGAGGAGGGCAGATACTGTGCAGGGCAATGCTCAGGGCACCTTGGACCACTGTGTCCTGTAGTTAAAGTTAACAGAAGCCACAGCAGCAGAGACAAACATCTACAAGTGTAGATCCTCCAGGATTCTCCATAGCAGAGAGCCTGGGCCGACTGCAGTCTGGCTGTGGAACAGACGGTGAGGTGGTAACCCAGGCTCAAAGCCGACCGCCCAAGCGCTCTGACTGTGTGCCTCTCTCATCGTGATTCCCACATCTGCGCTGTGGGGAAGACAGTAACGCATACCTGACATAGTAATTGTGAGAATTAAATGAGGCCTGTAAAGTCCTTAGAACAGGGCCTGACATGTAACAAACACTATAAATGTGGGCGACTAACAAAGTGAAGGAGGAAGACACGAAAAGGCAGCCATAAATACCATCTTAGCCTCGGGACCTCATTTAAAACTGAGACCAGAGCACACAAAATTCTGTGCAGAGATGCTTGTGAGTTTTATTTGGAACAGGAAAAAACAGGAAAGGAAACAAACGTGGATGCCCTTGAAGCTAATGGATGGTTACACAAGCTGTAGCGATCCCTGTCACCGCGAGTTTGCTACTCAGCAGTAAACAGAACTCTCGATGCGCATGAGCAGGACAACCTCAGGGAGTCTCCAGAAAACCACGCCCAGTGACAAAAGCCAGTTGTAAAAGGTTACACAGGGCCTGACCACGTACAGAACATTCTTGAACTGACGGCCTCATAGGGATAAGCTAACTGGTTGACGCCAGGAGTTAAGAAGATGTGGTGGAGGGGAGAACGTGAGCCTGGCACCTGGGGACCTTGGTGGTGACAGAAATGTTCGGTATGTTTACATGGTGGCACATGACTGTCATCCAGCACTTGGGAGCTTGAGGCAGGAGGATGATGGTGATATTGAAGCCAGCATAGGGCAGGGAATGACGAAAAGAAACATCTTCTTGGGGGCTGGAGAGATGGCTCAGTGGTTAAGAGCATTGCCTGCTCTTCCAAAGGTCCTGAGTTCAATACCCAGCAACCACATGGTGGCTCACAACCATCTGTAAAGAGGTCTGGCTCCCTCTTCTGGCCTTCAGGCATACAGACAGAATATTGTATACATAATAAATAAATAAATAAATATAAAAAAAAAAAAGAAAAATCTTCTTCATATTGGCGGTATCGATGTCTCCGCCCTGGCTGTAGTATTGCACTAGAACTCTGTGGTGTTGCTACTGAGGAAGTGTGTAAAGGGGATCCTGCTGCTATCTCGTTTCTCACAACTATAGTTATAACAATGAACAAAGTTTAATTACAATACGGTTCCCAGGTGTGGTGGCACACGCCTGTAATCCTGGCACCCGGCAGGCAGAGGCAAGCAGATCTCTGGGAGTTTGAGGCTGGCCTGCGCTACATAGTGAGTTCCAGGTTGGCCAGGGCTGCATAGTGAGACCCTGTATCAGGGTGCGGGGGATGGGGGGAGTTTAGCTGAGTGGAAAAGTCAATTATGTGTGAGCACTTGATTCAATACTCCCTACTCTGACCCCTTCAGAATGGTGGGGTACAAGGTGAGGGTGTCGCTCAGGTGGCAGACTCCTTGGCTGGCAGGTCCAGAGTCCTGGCTTTGACCCTCAGCACTACCCAAACAGTACGGTGCTGCATGCTTGTGACCTCAGAGCTCTGGAGGCAGAGGCAGGGGGATCTGTAGTGTGTCACACTTTGGTTGCACAATAGAGAAACCAAGTTGGAACTGGCCTGGAAATTTCTTTCCTAGTGGCTAGCTTTTGTAGCCAAAAGGTACCATGCAAGTCCCCATGAGAAGACTCATGGGCGGACTCGTCCAGTGGTGAATGTCATAGCCGCAGTACCAGCTGCCTGGCCAGATGTGCCCACAGGCACAATGGTGGTGTGGCTGGTCTGGGTTAACCAGCCGCTCTTTGATTGGATTTGAGGCCTGCGCCACAGGAGCAAATTCATGCCTGTATGGCTCACAACCATCTGTAGTGAGATCTGGGGCCCTCTTGGGGAAGAGACCTGGTCAGTCATCCTCATCAACTTAGACCACGGAACCCAACATGGAAGAGTTCAACACAACTGCCATATACGGGCTGCCCACGCATGCTTCAGCATTGCAGGGCATACATTTCATTTCATTCGCTTTAAACCTGGTTAAAAACCCATGGCTGGAGAGGTGCGGGGGCGGGGGATACTGTTGTTTTGCTAAATGGGCATGTCAAATGTCTTCTAAATATTGCTGTTTATGTTCATAGATTAATGCTGCTTTCAGCATTGGTCAAAAAAAATATTTTGCAGTGGGCAGTAGTGAATACAGAGACTCATAACTTCCAAAGTTCTCAGAGTAAGTGGCTGCTGCATGCTCAGCTCTGAATGGAGCTTCTGTGTCAGCCTGTAAAGAAGTAGAGAAGATCAAGGAGGAGAAGGACGATGGATGAGCCAGAAGACTAGGGCATGCTGGGAAATGCCGCAGACCTGTTCTGGCTGTCGCGCCCACTCTTCAGAGTGCTAAAGTGGCTCTGTGAGTGGCAGCAAAACCCTGTGGGAAATGGAATGTTTTAACTGTGCCTGTTTCCTGAAGGCCATTGCTCCTATTGAGAAAGCTTGGGGCAGGACTGGAGAGATGGCTCAGTGTTTAAGAGCTCTGGCTGCTCTTCCAGAAGATGAGGGTTTGCTTCTCAGCACACATGTGACAACTAACCACTGTCTGTAACTGCAACCCAGGGAATGCAACACTCTCTTCTGGCTTTTCTGTGCATGGCCACACACATAGTGACAGACATGCTGTAGGCAAAAAACACATAGAATTTAAAAAGAAAGAAAGCTTGGGGTCGGGGAGTGGGCTGCAGAGATGGCCCTGCTCTTCCAGAGAACCAGAGTTTGGTTGTCTGCACCCCTATCAGGCAGCTCACAGTTGCCTGTAACTGCAGCTCTAGGGGATCATGCATCCTCTTCTGACCTCTCTGAGCATCCACACACATGGCATATGCACACACATATACACACACGCATGTGTGCGCACACACACACACTCACACACATGGCATATGCACACACAGATACACATTGTCTTAGTTAGGTTTCTATTGCTGTGAAGAGACACCATGACCATTGCAACTCTTATAAAGGAAAACATTTAACTGGGGTTGGCTTATAGTTCAGAGTTTCAGTCCATGATCATCATGGTGGAACATGACTATTTGCAGTCAGACATGGTAATGAAGAAGGAGCCAAGTGTCCTACATCTTGATGCACAGGTAACAGGAAGTGAACTGAAGTACTTGGTGTGACTCGGGCATATATGCCACCTCAAAGCCCACTTGGGGTGACACACTTCCTTCAATAAGACCACAGCTACCCCAGCAAAGCCACACCTCATAGTAGTAGCACCCTATGAGCTTATGGGGACCAGTTACACTCAGACCACCGCAAACACACACACACACACACACAGACACACATACACACACACATACACACACACAGACACACATACACACACATATACATACACACAAAGTAAATCTTTCTTTTCTTTTTTTTTTTTTTTTGGTTTTTCAAGACAGGGTTTCTCTGCGGCTTTGGAGCCTGTCCTGGAACTAGCTCTGTAGACCAGGCTGGTCTCCAACTCACAGAGATCCGCCTGCCTCTGCCTCCCGAGAGCTGGGACTAAAGGCGTGTGCCACCATCGCCCGGCTAATCTTTCTTTTCTTAAGAAAAGAATTTGGAGAGCCAGCAAGCCAAGAACACAACATTCCGTTGTTTACAAAGACCATTTTAGCTCAGGTCTCAAGCTCCTTTAACCTCAGGTGAGGTAGAACTATGGGAAGAGCTGGTGGCTGAAGACTGAGATGGTTCAGAATGGGCATTGTGAGCCCAGCAGCTGGTCCACAAGGTCACCATGCATGGTGGGGGGAGATTACACAAACCCAAGGCAAACCCATGTTGAACCACCATCCATAAGAACATTCACGAGGCCGGGTGGTGGTGGCACACGCCTTTAATCCCAGCACTTGGGAGGCAGAAGCAGGTGGATCTCTGTGAGTTCGAGGCCAGCCTGGTCTACAAAGGGAGTTCCAGGACAGGCTCCAAAGCTACAGAGAAACCCTGTCTTGAAAATCCAAACAAAAACAAAAACAAACAAACAAACAAAAAAAAGAACATTCACGGGGCTAGAGAGATGGCTCAGTGGCTAAGAGCATTGCCTGCTCTTCCAAAGGTCCTGAGTTCAATTCCCAGCAACCACATGGTGGCTCACAACCATCTGTAATAGGGTCTGGTGCCCTCTTCTGGCCTGAGGTCATACACACAGAGAGAATATTGTATACATAATAAATAAATAAAATAAATATAAAAAAAAGAACATTCACTAAATGCCCAAGTGTCTGCCGGCAGAGCTGAGCAGGACATGACTGTGGGGAGGGTCTTGGTTGTCAGTCTCACAGTATCTGGAATTTACTGACCCAAGCTGAGACATCCAGGCTCATGAATTGAACAACTGCTGGATTCTTGGACCTCCTATTGGTAGACAGCCATTGTCGGATTATCTGGACCACAGCCTGAAAAATAATCTAATAAGTCCCATATATACATACATATATATGTATGTGTACATATTCATATACATATATGTGTGTGTGTCTCTGTGTGTGTACTCATTTTATAAGTTCTGTTTCTCTAGAGAACCCTGACTCACTAATACAAATTTTGGCACCAGAAGTGGTTCTAGAACAACAGAAATATAAGAATGAATCTTTTAAATATCTGGAATAGGATGTCCAATTTGTACCTACAGTTTCTGAAGCCCTGCAGTTACTGAAGCCTCTCCTAGGAGCTCAGAGAGTTCTGAGGCCTATGGTGTGGACTGAATGCCTGTGATGTGAACACTGAGTGCCTTTGGTGTGAAAATCCAATGCCTGTGGTGTGAACACTGAATGCCTATGGTATGAAAACCCAATGCCTGTGGTGTGAACACCGAATGCCAATGGTATGAACACCGAATGCCTGTGGTGTGAACACCGAATGCCTGTGGTGTGAACATCCAATGCCTGTGGTGTGAACACTGAATGCCTATGGTGTGAACTATTTTACAAAGCAAAGAAGACAAATGCTTTTGATTATCCTGCCAACTGTGAAAGGCAATGAATTTGGCAGAAATAAGGAAAGTGACATTGCTGGTTGGTTGTTCCTAGCGTCTAAATAAATTGAAAAAAGAAGAGCCAGGGGCAGTGGTGGTGCATACTTTTAATCCTGGCAATTGGGAGGCAGAGACTGGAGAATCTCTGAGTTCGAGGCCAGCCTGGTCTACAGAGTAAGTTCCAGGACAGCCAGGGCTATTGCTCCCCTCCCCAAAAAGTATAAAGTTTCTTCCAAGGCTCATGACAATCTCTTAATTGTAAGCCCTATAAATTGAAAAGAAAAAGAGATTACATACTTCCAATATACAAGGCATGGTATATACATTACTGTTCCAAAAGGAAGGATAGTGAGGAAATACTGGACCAAAACAAGACTGAAAACCAGCTGGGCAAACTCCAGTCTCTGCACCTCCATGATATCAAAGGCCTCTTCAGATTTCCAACTCCTTTCAGATTTGTTGACTGTCAGGGTCCAGCCTCAACAGGGTTAGCACATTCCAGGGTAGGAACATGCAGATTAGAAATCCTAGGCAGATAGAACAGACATACAAAAGAAAATGACAGATACAGAATTAGAACCAGAGGACAATCCAGTAAGTATTGAATTCACCCACATTTATTTTCCATGCTTATATACCCCAATCCAAAAAGGGGGGAGAAGAAGGCAAAAAACTGCTTTAACATGATATAAAGAATAACATGGAGGGCTGGAGAGATGGCTCAGAGGTTAAGAGCATTGCCTGCTCTTCCAAAGGTCCTGAGTTCAATTCCCAGCAACCACATGGTGGCTCACAACCATCTGTAAAGAGGTCTGGTGCCCTCTTCTGGCCTTTAGGCATACAGACAGAATATTGTATACATAATAAATAAATAAATTAATTAATTAATTAAAAAAAAAGAATAACATGGAGGAGTGCTGCCTACCACGTTGCTTCTCTTGGCTTGCTCAGCCTGCTTTCTTATAGACTGCAGCACCATCAGCCCAGGGATGGCACCACCCACAGTGGGCTCAGCCTTCCCTCATCATTCACTAATTAAGAAAATATCCCCAAGGCTTCCCTACAGCCCAGTTCTACTGAGGCAAGAGGTGTCTCTGATGTCTCTAGCTTGTGTCAAGTTGACATAAAACTAGCTAGCTAGCACACCACATAAGGATGGGAGGAGAGAACCAATTCTACAAAGTTGATCTCTGACCTCCCAGGCATGTGTGCATTCATACATGCACGTATGCGTGTGCGCACGCACACACACACACACACTCACTAATAGTGAATTAAACTTCTTAAAAATAAGTTATTTATGTGGGCCCGGGTATATAGTTCAGTAATAGGGTGCTTGCCTAGCATGTCTTGGGCCTGCATTAATCCTCAGCACTGTAACAAATAAATAAAAAATAAACAGAAATGAGCTGGGCATGGTAGCACACATCTTTAGCCCCAGCACTTGAGAGGCAGAAGCAGGCTGATCTATGTGAGTTCAAGACAAGCCTGGTCTACACTGTGAGTTCCATGACAGCCGGAGCTATATAGTGAGACCCTGTCTCAAAACTAAAATTGAATGAATAAATCAATAAATCAAACAAGCAACAAAATAAAACAGAAGTGACTTATATTCCTGGATAGAAAATGTTTAAAGATTTACTCAATTTTATGCATATGGGCATTTTGCCACCATGTATGCCTGTGTACCACCCCTGTGCTAGTGCCCTTGGAGGCCAGAAAAGGGTGTCGGAGCCCCTGGAACTGGAGTTACAGACAGTTGCGAGCTGCCGTGTAGAAGCTAAGACACAAACCCAGGTCCTCTGGAAGAGCAATCAGTGCTTTTAACCACCGAGCGTCTCTGCGGCCCCATGCACAGAAAATTGTAATACAAAATGTCCCTTTCCCCTCAGGCTAGAGAGCCTGCTGCCCTGCTCCCCTGCCCTGACTCCCCTGTCCCAGCTTCCCTGCCCTGGCAGGTGGCCTTCCCTGAGGGGTTCCTTCCCGAACATCTGGCAAGCAGTTCCTCTATCCGTGGACATCTCCTCGAATCAGCTCCCTGTATCTGCTTCCACATCAAGTCCTACTTCACCCCACACATCCCTGGCAGTGAGACCCTGTCTTTGTGGTCCTGCCTCCCAACAGTGTCCAGCAGCAGTCTGTCCCCTTTGGACCTTCTGCAAACGATGCTACTGTCTTTCCTGAAGTCTAAGGGGCACACAACATCCTCTGTCTCCTTCAAAACCTTTGTCCCTTCTCTGCAGATGGCAAATGGTGCCAAAATTAAGACTCAGCTTCAGATCAAAGACTATTTGCAGGATGGGGCTTGAAATTCTGAGGCAGTGCCACGGAAACATCTTTCAGGCAAAATCAAAGGCTTCTAAAACTGTTAAACCTACACCTATTAAAACTCCGTTCTGACATGGCTTTGGGGCTGTTAAACATGCTTGTGGCTTTCCCAGAGTCCAGAATCCGAACCCCAGAACTCACGTTGGTCAGCTCACAGACACCTGTAACCTTGGCTCTCTATTACCCTCTTCCATCCTGTGGTTATCTAAATGCACACGTGCAAACATGCAAACACACATATACACAAATAAAAATAACACACAATTTTGAAGCTAGGTGCAGGTGTTTTACTTTTGTTAGCCCAGCTCTGAGGCAGGAGGATCACTATGAGTTCAAGGCCAGGTTGGGCTACACAATGAGACCTAAGAAGAATCTGCCTCAAAATCAGACCCCTCCCCAAACACCAGGGGCTTTGTAGGAGCCTGATGACATTCATGTTGAGGATGGACATTATAAAACTGTTAAGGTTAAAAAATGGTAAAATCATAAACACTAGGGGTGAAACCAGGACTGCAGCTGCGTTTGCAATAACCAAGCTGGTTGTGTACAGCCAGCTAAGGGTTTCTGTGTGTCCCTCCCTGAAGAACTTACAGTACCATTGTCCTTCACATGGACTTGCTTCTTGGGCTCTTATTTGGAGCAGTCTGGACTGAGGGTAAGGACAGCTTCTAACAGGCTTTCACCTGTCCCAGGCTAGGGTCCTCTCCAGATAGCTGGCCCTAGTGTTATTTCTGTTGCTGTTTGATAAAACACCTGGACCAAAAGCAACTTAGATGTGGAAGGGTTCATTTAGTTCGAAGTTCCAGGATCCAGTCCATCGTAGCAAAGATGTCAAGGCAGCCGAACCCTGAAACAGCTAGCCATATCACTCCATTCAAAGCAGAGGGAAAGGAATAGCGCGTGCGTTTGGCTCACCCTCTCTACTCTTACACAGGCCAAGAACCAAGTCAAAGAAACAATGCCTGCCTTGATGTGAATGGTTTGGGGATTGACTTGGCTGGGGCAAAGGGAATCCAGAAATGGCAGACATGAATGCAAAAAAGCTGGGGTTGGGTGGGCCCTGAGTGCTGATGGAGACACGGCAGCAGCCAAGACACTCAGTGCGCTTATTCTACACAGCTCTTGTCCGCATGAGGGTTTCTATTGCTGTGAGGAAACACATGACCAAAAGCAAGCTGGGGAGGACAGGGTTTATTTGGCTGACACTTCCACACTGTAGTCCATCATGAAGGAGTCAGGACAGGAAGTCAAGGAGGGCAGAGACCTGAGCTGGGAGCTGATGCAGAGGACTTGGGGTACGACCTTGATCCTCATGGCTTGCTCAACTGGCTTTCATATTGAATCCAGGACCACCAGCCCAGGGATGGTACCACCCACAATGGGCTGGGCCCTTCGACATCAATCACTAATTAAGAAAATGCCCTACAGCTGAATCTTATGGAAACATTTTCTCAACTGAGGTTCCCTCCTTGCAATTAATGATAGCTTGGGCCAAGTTGACAGAAAACTCGCCAGCACAGCTGCGTGGGGATCCCTGGGTAAATGAAGTCCTGAGCGAACTTGTCTTGCTGACACAGGTGTGACCACGCCAAAGACTCCGAGGCTTCGGCCCATGGGAGTGGCAAAGCCTTTCCCTAGTGAGACTCAGGTCGATGGCAATTCTTTCCGGGGGGGGGGGGGGGGGTGTCCAAATTCCAGGGCTGAGCAGTGTGTGCAAACACTAAAGCTGCAATGTGCTTTCTGGATGGCCAGCCTGGGACTGCCTAGCTGCGGAGCCTTCCTACGGGAACTCACCACTGCCCCCTGCTGTCATCAACTGGGTGAAGTTCCAGATTGTTGCGGCAGAGAGTGTGCCTGCCCCACCCGACCTTAGCTTTTATGTATGTGTGTCTGCCCTTCTTTATTTCTTCTCCACACCTAGTCAGGGTCCCAGGAGCCAAACTCGAGGCTTGGAACAGTTGAATGAGGTGGGTCAACACCACACATCCACTCAGGATTTCACCAACTCTCCATAGTGCCACCCACATTCTGAGTGGGGTCTTCCCACCTCCTAGGCATGCCCACGGGCCCACACACTCCAGAGAGACCCTCACTGAGACGCTTCCCAAGAGTATGGCAAGTTGACAGTACCGAGCTGGTGGACAGGGAACTAGATATGGGGGACTCGAGGAACACTGCAGCTGCCTCCTAGTGGCTGAGACACAGTTGGCTCTCGCCATGGTGAAATTGTGAGCTGGGTGTGTAAATGCGTGAACAAAAAGAACACAGTCTAATTAATAGCCCAGACCCTACCAGGGTCAAAGACTAGTGTGCCAGTCAGGGTTTCAATGGCTGTGATAAAACACCATGACCGAAAGCAGCTTAGGGATGAAAGGGCTGACTTCAGCTTACACTTCATATCACACTCCATTGCTAAGCCAAGTCCAAGCAGGAACTTAAACAGGGCAGGAACCTGGAGGCAGGACCTGATACAGAGGCCATGGAGGAGTGTGGCTTACTGGCTTGCTCCCCAAACTTGATCAGCCTGTTTTCTTATAGCACCCAGGACCCCCAGCTCAGGGACAGTACCACCCATAGTGAGCTGGGCCCTCCCCCATCAATCCAGGCCAGAAAATACCTCATAGCCTTGCCCACAGGCCATTCTGGGGTGGGGGACATTTTCTCAGTTGCGATTTCCTTGTCTCACTGACTGCACCTGTCTCAAGCTGATATAAAAAGTAGCTAGCCCAGCCAGCAGCACCTGTGGGGTCAGCGGTTATCCCAGTCGGCTAACGGCCAGGAGGCTGTCAAGAGCTAACAAAGCCCAAGTCGGAGATGGACCTGGTGAGGGCTGCCACCACCCACCCATCCTGTAGCTGAACAAGGAATGTGTGAACAGCGCACTGATCGATCCCCTGGTGGGTCAGGTGACCGGCACAGAGCGTGTGGTCTGATGCTTGAGAATTAACCAATCTCAATAGAAATGACCCCAGAAAAGCCAGGAAATTATCCAGTTCCTGCTGTAAGTTCCCCAATACCCCCTACACGGAAGCTCCATGGCTCTTGCGGCCTCCAGGGCATTGCTTTCTATGGTCCTGCTTCCCACCATCGACCCTTAAGCTTTCTCAATAATAACAACTCTTTACTAAACCCATTCTTCTTATCTATGAAATTCATTCTCGAGCCAGGCGGTGGTGGCGCACGCCTTTAATCCCATCTCAACAAGGGAACAAGTTTTTCTCCCCAGAGTCTATTGAACCGTACTGTGGTTATGTGTGAGTATAAGGCTGGGAATTAGGCCCAGACTGGTTTAGGACATATGTTTGTTACTTTTTGTTGCTGATAAAAACACCATGCCCTAAAGCGACTTATGGGAAAAAGTTTATTTTTTGCTTGTGGTTCTAGAGAGAGTCCCTAATGGCAGATGCGGCATAGCGTCAGGCCCTGCATCAAGAAGCTGAGCGCTTGCATCAAGCAGAAAGCAGAGGAGGAAGCTGCAGTGGAATGGGGCTAACGCCCTCAGTGCCTTCCCTGAATCATGAGCTTCTCCCAGCAAGGCTGCACCTCCCCAAACAGTGTCTGGAACTCGGACCCAAGGGTTCCAACCTGAGCCTAAGGGTGACATTTCTCAATGGACCCACCATGGAGTACACATACAGGAAGGCCACTGTCCTCGGGAAGGACTTGCAGGGAAAACCTTCATTTACTCCTTTATCCCTCTGCATAATCAGGTGTGCGTGCTATTAAAACTCAGATGCACCATGCACAGTGAGCACGCCTGCCAATCAGCATCTGTGCCTGCAGCTTGGAGAGGACCCAGGTTCAGTTCCTAGCACCTACGTGGTGACTCATGACCACCTATGTAACCCCAGTCCCAGGGGATCTGATACCCTCTTCTGACCTCCAAGGGCACCAGGCATGCGTGTGGTGCACAGACATACATGCAGGTAAAATACTCAGAAATGAATCTAAGAAGATAAATAACAAATTCCCTGCTTGTGCTATGCCCCAGCAACAGAAGTCTTCCTCCTCTTGAACTCCTCTTTGTCTGTGACATCGGCTTGTTGACTTCCGGACAGGACTGAGAACATGGGGTGTTTGTCTTTGTGCGTTCACTTAACATAGTTCTCTCTCTAGGCTCATCCATGCTGCAGCATGGACTTTATTTTAAAGTGATTAAGGGGCTGGAGAGATGGCTCAGTGGTTAAGAGCATTGCCTGCTCTTCCAAAGGTCCTGAGTTCAATTCCCAGCAACCACATGGTGGCTCACAACCATCTGTAAAGAGGTCTGGCGTCCTCTTCTGGCCTTCAGGCAAACAGGCAGAATATTGTATACATAATAAATAAATAGATATTAAAGTGATTGATTAAGTAATGGTTCATAATATAGTAATAACAACATGATATTTGTCTTTTGTTCATTTTTGCATCAATAGGCAGCTAGATGTATTTCATATCTTGTTATTTAGCTATTTAAAAACACCTTTATTTTCCGACACTGTCTCATGAAGCCCAGGTTGGCCTAAAGCTATGTGACTAAGGCTAGCCTCGAACAGCTGGTACTCCTGCCTCTACCTCCCAAATGCTGGGATTACAGGGGCACACTGTCATGTTGGCTGTAGAAAACAATGTCCACTTTAGCTGCTTTTGCTTCTTCTCCTTGCCTAACTGCTCTGTCTAGGTGAAATAACATTCAAGTTATTCACTTAAAATTACTCAACACATATTAAATCTATGGAATATGATATAATTATTAAAAATAAATGATACGGAGAAATTGCTTAAAATGCGTCTACTGAGAAACGTGTATAAAGTGCTGTCTTTGTAGAAAGAGTAACTTTCCCATGGATAGCACTGCGTGGGAGGGTAGACGGTCCCACACCAAGTTGCTGCCAGCGACACCAGCTGCTACCATCCTATGGCACACCGTAGCCCCGGCCAGTGAGGCTGGTGGTGTGTGGCACGGCCTGTAGAGCTGGTGGTGTGAGGCACACCCGTAGTCCCGGCTGGTGGTGTACGACACATCACATCGTAGTCCCGGCCACTGCAGGAGGCTGTGCAAGGTTACGTTCAGCCCAGGCTTCATGTGCGTTCCACGCTTAGTCAGGGATTCAAAGTGAGGACGTGTCAAAAACAAACAGAAAACAATAGCAAACAAACAAAAACACAAAACAAGTTGTCGCTGCATATTGGGCTAGAGGTTATGTTTTGCTTTTAAACATTTTAATTAATTTGGGGGCCAGAGAGATGGCTCATCAGGTAAAGGTGTCTGCTACTGAGCCTGGCCCCCGAGTTTGGCTCCTGGGACCCACGTGGTGGGAGGAGAGAATGGACTCTTGAAGTTTGTCTGCTGCCTCCACAGGGGGTCATGGGTGCAACCCTTGCTCCAGAACACCACAAAAATAAATCAAATAATAAAAAGTTTAAAAATTAATTTTGTTCACGTGAAATTTACCCATAGTAATGTTCACAAATGGGTACATTTATTTTCTTTGGTATATGTAATTATGTATTTGTAAATTGTAAAGATAAATCACAGGTTTCTGGGACAGTGATGGCTGCCTGAGTTATTTATTTATATTGTGTGTATGTGTGTATGCGTGCATGAATGAGTGCATACACACCATATCAGAGGACCCACAGGTGGCAACCGAAGTCCAGGTGTCAGCCCAGCAGGAGGAAAACCCCTGATGAATGAATCTCAGATAGGCAAGGCCCCAGACCACGACTCCAGAGTGTCTTTTGCTTCTGCTATGACTTTACATGGTTGTCGCTGCCATCTTTCTCTGGTATCCGGCACGGTGTGAATGTGGGGAGATCCTCACTGCCTGTAATGTGTGTGTTTATCTCATGGAAACATCCTGTTCTAGTGTGGATTATTGGGAAGATGATTTCCTCCTAAGCTGTACTGTCTAATTGATAATAATAATAATGTTTACATAGAGTTTTTATGTCTAGGTTCCATGGACTCTTTTTTTTTTATTAACCCCAGGCTAGCCTAGAACTCACCCACTGCGGCCCCAAGTCACAGCAATCCTGCTGCCTCAGCCTCCCAAGATCTGAGCTTATAGGCATGAGCCATCATAGCCGGTTAATCCCAGGAACTGTCGTTTGTTGATCTGAG
>NC_022022.1:3822349-3860910 GCF_000317375.1 Microtus ochrogaster
CATAGCCGGTTAATCCCAGGAACTGTCGTTTGTTGATCTGAGCTTATAGGCATGAGCCATCATAGCCGGTTAATCCCAGGAACTGTCGTTTGTTGCCTTCTTTGATTCTCTGATCGTCCCCCTCATCCCATCATAGGCACGCTGGAATCATGGACACACCACTGCCTCTGGCTTTTTACCTAAGTTGGGGGATCCATCCCAGATTGGCCCCTTTACTCACTGAGCCATCTCTCCAGCCCTCTGGTCCCAAGAACTCAGGCTGACTCGTGTTCCTGTCTAAGGCAGAGTCCCAGAGCAGTAAGAAAACTAAAACCCAGAACACGGCCATCAGAGACAAGCGAAGAGGTCTGGGTAAGAGGGAACTGGACAGGGATGAACTGGTGAGGGCTGGGGAACTGTTACATAGACAGCAGCAGGAGTCACTGAGACCGTAGGAAATGATCTTGAGCCATCGTCTTCTAAAAGCTTGAGAAAGCAGCTTTCTTTCAAAAGAAAGAAGCAATGGAAGCCTGTCTAGTTCTTTCCCATGGGGCCCCCAGCCAGCACATATTGACACAGAGATTTATTATTAATTATGAAAGCTTGGCCTCCAGCTTAGGCTTGTTTTCAATGAGTTCTTATAACTTCTAATTAAACTTATAACTTATAATTCTAATTAACCCATAGTTTTTCATCTATGCCTGGCCACAGGGCTTGTTACCTCACCTCCCTACTGCATACCCTGCTCTTCCTCCCTCTCGCCGACACATCCTGTCTGCCTAGATTCTACTTCCTTTTCCTCTCTGGCCCCAGAAATATGGCCTAATCTTTCCAGCCTAGCTATTGGCTATTCAGCTCTTTATTAAACCAGTCAGAGCAATCCATCTTTGTACAGTGTACAAGTATCCCACAATGGAAGCTATTTAGAGAAACTCCTACACAAGGCTACTGAGGGCTGGAGAAGTAACTCAGTGGACAGTGTGCTGGCTTGGCGTTTGCACAGCAGCGCCACACACCCTCCCCAGCTGTGGAGGTACCCGGCAGCAAGCACAGCGTTTGGGAGGTGAAGCAGCCGGCCCGCTAGGACTGTGAGAGACCCTGTGTCAGAGAAGGCAAAGGACTGGACTGTGGCTCCGTGGTTAAGAGCACTGGCCTTCCAGAATAAACAGAATGGAAACAAGCACACACACGGTGGCTCACAACCATCTGTAGCACCAGTTTCCTGGAGCTCCAACACTCTTTCTGGCCTCCTTGGGCAGTACACAGACATGGTGTACAGACATGCATTCAGACAAACACCAAAATATGTAACACGAAAATAAATAAAATTAGATATATATACATATATACATATATACATATATATATACATATGTATATATATCTAATTTATATATATCTAATTATATATATATATAATATTAAGACAAAAAAGCTGGTATGGTCATGCACACCTTAAATTCCAGCAGTTGGGAGGTAGAGGCAGACAGATCTCTGTGAGGTTGAGGCCAGCCTGGTCTACAGAGTGAGTTCCAGGACAGCCAGGGCTACATAGTGAAATCGTATCTCAAAAAAAAAGTTCTTGACGAGTCACATTGAAGACTGCTAGCTTCTGTACACACACACACACACTCTCTCTCTCTCTCTCTCTCTCTCTCTCTCTCTCTCTCTCTCTCTCTCACACACACACACACACACACACACACGATCAATTGCCTTAAAATGATCCATTCATTCAGCCAATGATTTGTTTGGTGCAATTTTCTGCATGTTTCTATTTCAAAACTTGTTTTTTGGTTTTGGTTTTGGAATTTTTAATCCAAAGTCCTGAATGTCTGATTCCAGATGTGGCAGCTGCTAGCAGCTTTTCAAGCCTGAACCTAAGAATTTCCTTTTTTTTTTTTTTTTTTTGAGATAACATCTTACTTTATAACCTAAGCTTGCCCGGAACTCAGAGTGTAGCCTAGGTTGGCCTCAAACTCTCAGCAACCCACCAGCCTCCCCAGTGCTGTGATAACAGGAACGAACCGCTATGCCCAGCCAGGAGCTGTGGCTGAATATATTTTACATGAGGATATTGTTCTGATGATTTGGGTGGCTTTAGCTGCAATCAGAAGTTTCCTCATGAAAGAAAGGCCTGGTCACAGGGAAGATGGGGGAGAGATAGCACCAGCAGCCACGGGCTGTAGCAAGGCTTTCTCTATCCTGTCAGCTCCCAAATAACCACACAGAGACTTTTTAATTATGAAAGCTAGGCTCACAGCTTAGCCTTGTTCTTAACTAGCTCTTATAACTTAAATCCACCTGTATTTTTGTTAATCTACATTCTACCACGTGACTTTTACCTCTGACCCATTTTGTGCATCTGACTTATTCAGTCTGTCTGGCATCTCTACCCTCCAGCGCTGTATCTGCTGAGAAAATCCTACCTAACTATTGGACGTTTAACTTTTATTTAAATCAATCACAGTGAGATATCTTCACACAGTGTAAAGGAATATTCCACAACAATTAGAAGCTTCAATAAGCAAGGTATAGCCTGTGTCCCATGCATATAAGCTGTAGAGGCTTGAGGATCAGAAGTTCAAGGTCATCCTTGGTGATGTACCTAGTTTTAGTCCAAGGCCAGCCTGATCTCCCGGAGACCTTGTCTAAAATACTCTTTTTAGAGGAATGAATTCTCCAGATCTGTAAAAGGGAACTGGCCTTGTCAGTGTAACTCCAAGAATAAATTGCACACCAGTCAGTCAGTCCTCATGTTTTTTTAAAAAACAGTCAGATAAGGCACAAAAGTTACATTTTAAAGGACAGAGAGGGGCTCAGTAGGTAAAAGCACTTGTTGGACAAATCTGAGAATCAGTTTGGATTCCCAGAACACATGTAAATGCCAAGTGGTGTTTTTAAACTAAATTTCAATCCTGTGGTGTTACCAATAAAGACTCAGGACAGGTGCTGGAGTGGAAAACTGCTAGCTCAGAGAGGGAGAGGAACAACCAGGTGACATTCCTCCTTAGATGATGTCGTCCTAGATGGGAGAGTTTCTCTTCTGCGGTCCCAAGCAAGAGAGGCCTGCCAGGCTCCAGTCCCTCCCTGCTGCTTCCTGTGCATCTCTCTAGCCCTCTTCCCACCCCCCTCTTACTCTCTATGACCACTTCCTGTCAACTAGTTGCTGGCTGCGCCTCTTGACCCAAGGTTGACCCATTATTTAATTAATGAAATCTCAGGGTTCACAGTGTGATCAAATAACATGAAACAATGAGGGTGTGGCAACTTGTCTGTAATCCTAGCACACAGGAAGCTGAGACAGGGATCCCCAGAGCAATGCAAGGTGGCTAGCTAGATTAGTTGAGTTAGCCAACTCTGGGTTCAAGCGAGAGAGTCTGTCTCAGTACATAAGGTGGGGTTTGGTAAGATAGCCAACATCAGCCTATGGCCTCCACACTCACGAGCACACACATGCATATGTGAGCATGCACACACACACACACACACACACACACACACACACACACACACACACCTCAAAACTAAAGGAACCAAAAGGCTGTGGAAGAAATGAGGACTAAAA
The DNA here is from genome assembly GCF_000317375.1 of Microtus ochrogaster. NCBI lineage: Eukaryota > Metazoa > Chordata > Mammalia > Rodentia > Cricetidae > Microtus > Microtus ochrogaster. Next base: position 3,825,897 of record NC_022022.1, read on the forward strand.
TTCCAGAAGAGTTCATCTATTCTGGGATGTGCTAAGAATAGGCTGCAGATCAGGCTTAACTGAGGCAGAATGTCTCTGGAGAAAGGAAGTCACCGGAGGTTTGCACGGTTATGTGAGAAGTAGATTTACCTTTGCCCAGAGAACTTTGGTGAACCCTGGGGATGTTCAGGAGACCTCAGAGTGGCATTGAAAGCTCCAATGGGCATATAGAAGCTCCTCCAGGGGCTGGAGAGATGGCTCAGAGGTTAAGAGCACTGGCTGCTCTTCCAGAGGACCTGAGTTCAATTCCCAGTAACCACATGGTGGTTCACAACCATCTGTACTGAGATCTGGTGCCCTCCTCTGGCGTGCAGGCATACATGGAGGCAGAATGCTGTATACATAATAAATAAATCTTTTTTTAAAAAAAAGAAGCTCCTCCAGGCTGGAGTTATTGATGAGGAAATTAAGACTCACTGGGGCAGGGTATCAGCTAATCCGATGGTTTGCCCTTAGTGTGTTTGCCAGATCTCGAGTTTGTGTGGAGGAGTTGGGATCTGAAGAACTAGCCCCATTTGCTTCAGTTCGGGGGGGGGAGGGGGCTGTTCACTTTTTAATCAAAAGTTGTGTGAAGTTGGATGGTGGTGGCGCACGACTTTAATCCCAGCACTCGGGAAGCAGAGGTAGGTGGATCTCTGTGAGTTTGAAGTCAGCCTGGTCTATGAGAGCTAGTTCCAGGACAGGCTCCAAAGCTAGAGAGAAACTGTGTCTCTCTTAAAAAAAAAAGCAAGCAAACAAACAAACAAAAAAGAAAAAAACAAAACCAAAGTTGTGAGAAATATGCCCGGAGACTAGGGACGAACAAGGCTGAAACAGTCGCTCAGTGCGGTCCTCCCAGCTCTAATTCCTGTCTCTGCTGGAGAACATAACCTGCCCTTCCACTCTATTCACACTAGATGGCAAACAATAACAAGCCATAAGCCTTGCACAGCGAAAGAGAAACATGATCAAAATGAAAAATTAAAACAAGCAAGAGAAGCCTAGCCATGGCTGATACAGACCCAGATGCTCCTTGGTTTATAATGGGCACATTCCAAAACACCCAGCATTTAATACACACAACCTACTGAGCACCACAGTTCGGGGGTTTGATTTGTTGTTGTTTTAACTGCAGGCTATAGGTGAAGATGTTGACTAGGCGTGTGACCACCCCACTGTGCAGCCTCAGAAGAGTATCTTATCCTGGGATAATATTTAAAGTTAAAAGTTAATTTTTGCACCATTCTGAAGCTGAAACATTGCAGGACAGATTATTTTAGCTGTGACCCATTTGTACTGGAGGTGACACTTAAGAACACAGAGCCAGAGAGACGGCTAGGACTTGCCGCCCAAGCTTGACAAGTGGAGATAGGTTCCAGAGCGCATATGGTGGAGAGAACAGACACGACATCGCTGTCCTCTGACTTCACGTTTGCCATTCCGCAAGTGCCCCTCACATCCCGATAATACGCACATGGCACAAATGTACATTAAACAAATACCAAAATCTTAAAATGTATAAAATTTGGTAAGGATAGAGAAAAGCAGAACAAAGGTGGAAGGGGAAACTCTAGGATGGAAAATTTTAAGGGGTGCAGGGAGATGGGGAGATTAGGGGAGGGTCTGTCTAAACTAAAGATTATGAAAAATCATAAGGAAAGCCAAGGCACTGAAAATCAAATACAAAGGAGCTCGAGGGACTGGGACTTAGCTCCGTTGGTAGAGTGCTTGCCTAGCATTCACGAAGCCCCGGGATGGATCCCCAGCCCCCATGTGGTGGCTCACAACCATCTGTAACTCCAGCTAGTGCCCGTCTACTTTTGTGCCTTTGTGTGTAGCATAACGAATTTAATTAGGGTTTCTTACAGGAGCCTGGAGGTTCCTTGGAGGTTCATGGGCACATTACCATAGTCACAGCACTGGGAGGGAATCTTTTCCTCCCCCAGTGTCTGAGTTACTTTTATATCTTGTTTTTTGTTTCTTTTCTTTCTTTCTTTTTATTTATTTATTTATTTTTCTGTTTCTTTGTTTTTCATCTTTTTTTTGTTTTTGTTTTTGTTTTTCAAAACAGTGTTTCTCTCGCTTTGCAGACCAGGTTGTCCTTGAACTCACAGAGATCCACTTGCTGAGTTAATATTCTATCGCTGTGAAGAGACACATGGTCAAGGCAACTTATAACAGACTTTTTTTTTTGGTTCTCACGGTTCCAGATTTTTGTTATTGCTATTTCTTTGTTTTTTGAGACAGGGTTTCTTTGTGTAACTCTGGCTGTCCTGTAACTTGGTCTGTAGACCTGGCTGGCTTTGAACTCACAGATATCCACCTGCCTCTGCCTCCCGAGTGCTGGGATTAAACGCCTGTGACACAACCGCCTGGCAGAGTCTATGATCATCAGGTTGGGGAACATGGCAGCAGGCACTGGAGCAGTAGCTGAGAGTTCACATTTATTTGATCCTAACACCTCCCAACTAAAAATCTTTAAAGAAAAAAAAATGAGGTGAGGTAATGTAGTTTTATTCCCCCCCCCCTTTTAATATAGGGTCTCTCAGTTGCTCAAGTTAGCCTGGATTCAGAATGTAGTCCAGAAAGGTCTACTGGAGGCAATCCTTCTGGCCCACCCCTCTGAGTGCTAGGATCATGTGATGAACTGGTTTGCTCACGCAATCTCTCCTTCCCTCTGTCCCTCCCCACTTCACCCCCTACCCCGCTTAATTATGCCCCACAAAAGTGCCTGGTGCCCTGGAGGCCGGAGCGAGTTTCAGATCAGTAGAAACTGGAGTTACAGACGGTTTTGCGCCATCACGCGGTGGCTGAGATTGGAATCCAAGAGCCGTATTTCCAGCTTGGTTTGTACCCTTTCTACCTTTACCGACTGTAAGGGCATAAATCACTGTATCTCAAGCATCTGCATCTTATCTATAAAAGGAGTTGAATAATGCCTGTTACACGGGCTTGCTCTGAGAAGTAAAACTGTAAGATTTTTCAATGATTCTTCAAGTCAGGTTCTGGATACTGATTCAAACAGGACACGACAACCCGTCCTGGTGCTTGTCCCATACAGCCTGCTCCTCCTAAATTGTCAGAAAGCTCAGCTCTAGGTACCCCTTCTGCAGACACACGGATGCGATGTTGTGAATTCCTGTCAGTCTCAGCAGTCACTCTGGCTCAGGACTCCTCCGACAACCTCATCAACACGGAACCTGGCAGTCATGGTACCCGGACGTGGCTGGCAGGAAGAAAAGAAGTGTAACAACAAAGGGCCACTTCCGCTTCCGGTGAGGCGAGTGCTTTCACTTCTTTAGCTGCCGTGACTAAGATGGAAGCGTTCTGGGAGTCACGGGCTGGCCACTGGGCCGGGGGTCCGGCCCCGGGCCAGTTTTACCGCGTGCCGTCCACTCCCTCCGCCCTCATGGACCCGGCGTCCGCGCTCTGCGAGGGCCCAATCACCTGGACCCAGTGAGTTGCGCTATAACCGCGCCAGGAATGGGCGGCGGGCTGGGACTTGGACCTGCGGCGCCCGGGTGGCGGCTCCCGGGGACCCCGGACGCCGCGCTCAGGGACCCTTCCATTCTTCAGGAACCCCATGGTAACTGGGACGTCGGTACTCGGGGTGAAGTTCGACGGCGGAGTGGTTATTGCTGCAGACATGCTGGGCTCCTACGGCTCCCTGGCTCGTTTCCGCAATATCTCCCGTATTATGCGAGTCAACGACAGCACTATGCTGGGTGCTTCGGGAGACTACGCTGATTTCCAGTATTTAAAGCAGGTTCTCGGCCAGATGGTGTAAGTCGCTCTCGTTTTTTATTCCCTTAGATGGGATGGGGGGACTTGAGGCTTTGGGGGAGTAGTTGGGTCGAGCATGTGAATGTTTTGAATACTTTTTGGCATTGTTTGTGGGTGGGGAACCTGACTTCCGTTATCATTACCTTATCAACCATTTATTTTTAAGGATTGATGAAGAGCTGTTGGGAGATGGACATAGCTATAGCCCTAGAGCTATTCATTCCTGGTTGACAAGGGCCATGTACAGCCGCCGCTCCAAGATGAATCCTCTGTGGAACACCATGGTCATTGGAGGCTATGCTGATGGAGAAAGGTATTTGATAACTTCCCTGACCACCCAGCCTAGCACCTACTGAGTGTCTTTTTAGTTTTTTTGTTTTTCAAGACAGGTGTCTCCATGTAACAGCTCTGGCTGTCCTGGAACTCTCTCTGTAGATCAGGCTGGCCTTGAACTCAAAGAGATTTGCCAGCCTCTACCCTCTGAGTACTGGAGTTAAAGGCGTGTGCCACCACTGTCCAGCTTTCTTCAGTATTTGAAAAGAATGGTTTTTTACACTTGTATTGGTGCTTGTGTGCTACTGTGTGTGTGTGTGTGTGTATACGTGTGTACGTGTGTACCATGTGGGTTCTAGGGCTCAAACTCGGGTCATCAGGTGCTTTTACCCACTGATCCATCCTGAGTCTCCCACCCCAGACTGTTTAACCCCAGAGAATTCCCACCTTTTAATTCAGACCTCATGGTCCCATTCTTTGGCCAAGAAATATAAGAAAAAAAAAAGAAATATAAGATTAAGTGAGTTCTTTGATCTGTTTGTCCCTGCAGCTTCCTTGGTTATGTGGACATGCTTGGTGTGGCTTATGAAGCCCCTTCTCTAGCCACAGGTTATGGTGCATACTTGGCTCAGGTGAGTCATGGGACTAGCAATGGGGAAAAGAGGAGGAGAGATGTTCCCTGTGGAGTTCTGATAGGAGACAGGCTGGGATCCAAATGTTGGGCATCAAGTTTTCTTAGTATAAGGAGGTGTTTACATGACCTTCCAGAGACAAGATGTGGTGAACAGGGATTGCTTGCTGCAGGATGGAAGCCCTAGGCCTTCCCTTTTAAGAGGATCTTAACTAGGTGGTGGTACACATCTGTACTCCTAGTGCACAGGAGCTGAGGCCAGGAGGGCTGTGCATTCCAGACCAGCTTGGGCTACACAGACTCCATCTCAGAAACAAAACAAAAATGAAATGACTCATGGGTAAAGGCACTTGCTGCCAAGGCTGACAGCCAGCCCAGGACCCCCAGGGTGGGCAGAAACAAGTCCTGCAAAACAATTTTCTGACTTCCACATGCGTATGCATACATATATATGTAAGATAAGTAAATGTCAAATGAAACAAAAAAGCTAGCACTTTTCTGATGAGACAGCGGGTAGAAGTCTGTCTTTCACTTTGGTGATTGTTTACACGGGTTGGAATAGGTGTTAAGCTAGTGTCTAATTTCTCCCGTATTTTGCCCACCTTTTAGCCTTTGCTTCGAGAAGTTCTAGAGAAACAACCTGTGCTGAGTCAGACTGAGGCCCGGGAGCTCGTAGAGCGCTGCATGCGAGTGCTGTACTACCGAGACGCCCGCTCGTACAACCGGGTGAGACACGGCAGAAAAGTACAGACTCTGGGGCCACCACACTAGTGTAGGCCTTTAGTCCCAGCACTCGGGAGGCAGAGGCAGGCGAATCTCTGTGAGTCTGAGGCCAGCCTGGTCTACAGAGCTAGTTCCAGGACAGCCAGGGCTGTTACATGGAGAAATTCTGTCTCGAAAAATCTTTTAAAAACCACTAAACTACAAATTGTTACTTCTATTTTGGAATGAGAGAGCAACCCTCTGAATTAACCTCTGTCCAGACTGGGTATTTATATTACATGTTTTGTTTTCTTTTAGTTTCAAATCGCCACCGTAACTGAAAAAGGTGTTGAGATAGAAGGACCGCTATCAGCAGAGACTAACTGGGAAATCGCCCACATGATCAGGTGATTTAAATTGTGGGCGAGTTGGAAGCCTTTGGCTTGCATGACAGCCTCTGGAGGGCTGGCCTCCCAGACAGTGGTTCTGGGTGCAAGGGGCAGAGCTTCTTAAGCTGATGCCTTGGCACTTCATCTCTTTCTTCCTAAAATATTCTTTCTTTTTAGTGGCTTTGAATGAACTACAGATGAACGTCGAGTTGAAGCTGTACCCTTCTGTATTTGGATTAGCTGGCTCAAAGTAGACTTTTATAAAATAAACCAATCCTTTGAAGTGTTTGCTGAGTTGTTTTGTTTTGAAATGAGATCTCACCATGTAACCCAGGCTAGCCTAAAACTCAGAAATCTTCCTGCCTCTGCCTCCCAAATACTAGAGTTAAAAACTTGTGCCACCATATCTGGTCACGCCAAGAGCTCAGCTGCTGCTGTCTGAACCATTGATGTGCTGTTTCCTTTCCTGGGCAGAGAGCCAATTTAGCTCCTGCGAGCATGCCCAGAGGTTGATGTCAGAAGTCTTCCTTAGTCATCCTCCACCTTAACTTTTTTGGCGTGATTCTATGAACCTGAGCTTCTCTATTCAGCTAGGCTGCCAGCCAACAGGCCCCAGGGGTCCTGTCTCCACCCCCTCCTAGAGCTGGGATGCCCAGGGCTGAACTCGGGTCCTCATGCCTGTGTGGCAGGCACTTGACTGAGCCACTCTCTAGCCCTTCACTGTATTTGAGGTTGACCTCAACTCAGGGCAGTCCCTGCTGCCTCAGCCTCCCAACTGAGGGACTGTAGGTGGTGATGTGGGTCCTTAGGCTCTTCAGCAAGTGTAAGATTCTCTGAACAAAAGACCCCACACAGTATTCATTTGCGATTGTTCTAGAGCTAGCTTCTTGTAGGGTCACATTGATCTTTGGTAACACAGTTGGTTTACATATATACGATATTCTCATTCTATTTTGTTTTTTCGAGACAGGGTTTCTCTGTAGCTTTAGAGGTTGTCCTGGAACTAGCTCTTGTAGACCAGGCTGGCCTCAAACTCACAGAGATCCGTCTGCCTCTGCCTCCCAAGTGCTGGGATCAAAGGTAGATATTCTCATTCTGAAAGAATCTTTTTGTTGGGAGAAGGTGGTTAATGACGGCTCCAAACCTGATGACAGGTGTGCTGGAGCTGCTGGGGAAGCTAGTTCCCAGCCCTAAGCCCCACATGTAGCCACACTCAGGAGAGCTAAACACATTTAACTAATGTTTATTGTCTGTAAATCTAGCACCTGCTACTTTGTGTTCATTAAAAAATCCTAAATGGAGGGCTGGAAAGGTGACTCAGCCTAAGAGTGGATACTATTTATTACTCTTGTGGAAGACGGGACCGAGCTTGATTCCCAGCACCCATGGATGTAGCTCACAACTGCCTCTAACTCTAACTCCAAGCGATATCTGATAACTGCCCCCCATGAACAGCTGCACTTGCGCACATACCCACATAACTAAAATGATTAAATATAATTAAAGTCATTTAAGAAATTTCCTAAGTGGGACTGGGTAGGTGGCTTGGTTGCTTAAAGCACTGGCTGTGCTAGTGTAAAGATCTGATTTCAAGTCCCTAGAACCCATGAAGAGCTGGATAAAGTAGATCTCTGTAATCCCAGGTCCTACAGGGAGATGGGCGTGGGAGAGGCAGAGCAAGAGGGACCTGTAGGCTTGAGAGCCAGGCAGTCTGGCACAGGAAGCAGAAAAACTGTCTCATGTAGGGTGGAGAGTGAGGACGCCTGAAGCCACACAAGTGCGCACACACAGTCCTCGGACACAGCCCCCAGGATCTGAGTTCACTCCCAGTCCCACAAGATGGCAGGAGACTCAGTTGTCCTGACCTCTGTACATGTTGTAATAGCATGTGTAGCATGTGGTGTCCACATTCAACACACGAATGACTGTTAAGTATAGCTGTTAAGATTGGGAATTAGCTATGTTCTACCCCTGGGGTGGTTTCAAACCTTTATTTTTACAAATGAAAATACATCTTCTGCATGATGCACAGACCCTTTGAGAGTGGTATAGACAGCAGCAGACAGGCTCACACAAAGAAAATCCTGAGCCTTCAATCGGGAACTTTCACATACTTGATCTCAACACAGAAAGTTGTCAATAAATACATGTTTATTGATTGAACTGAATTATAAAAAAAAACAAAAACAAAAAAACTTCCTTCTACTACTAAGCCATGCAGGCAGAGTCCACAAAGACAACTTGCTTGCCAAAACCCAGCCGATCCACTGTTATGACCTTAAAAAAAAAAAAAAAAATTACCCATCCAAAGTCAATGTGCAGAGGCCAGGAACCCAGCTCCACTAAGGCTGTGGCTGCTGCAGACGACAGAAGAGGCCTAGGCTGTGGGCTGAATGACCACTTACAGTTCAGCTCTCTCAAAGGCAGCTGGCGTTGTGGTACAGTCCATCAATAAAATGGCATTGAGCAAAAAGCTGGGGAAGAGAAGCTCAGGTGGATCCTCCGTTCAGATCTCCAACGCCACGGGTTCAGAGCTGGCCAAACTTCTGGGATCAGTCCTGTTCACTATAAAAACTGCGGGGAGAAGGTGGTAACGAATACCACACCTGTACCACCAGGCTACCACATCCTGACTATCTCCCAGTCTATGAAAGTCTATTAAACAGGGGCACATAAAAAAGTTTATAAATCCATTTCCTCTCATTTTATTAAATGCTCCACTTATGTACACTGTAAAGGTGAACGAACCACTTACAAGCTTGTGCAGGTTGCCTCCTTGGCTCACAGGAGGAAACACTGCCGAAAGCCTCAGGGTGGACAAGAATGGTGTGGCTGTGGGAAAGGTAGACTTGGGTTTTGTTCTTTTTTTTCCTCTATGGTACAGTACATTTTGGTTTATCACCATAAGTACATCATTTTTTTTAAAAAAAATCCATCATGCAAACTGTAGAAAATTTTTCCTGGAAGTTGGCAGTGAAAAATAAAGATTCGTGTCTTTTTCTGTGCACACCTCTATGCTTTTTTCACACACCAGTTTCTTCTCTAAGCACTGAGAGAAACGGGAAAGCCAGGGGGTCAGCAGGAGTTCACGCAGTCTGTCCTTTTCAACACTTAACACATGCCAGTCGGTACCTGTGATGTCTTCGGGAGGTGTGCAGTCAGGACAAAGGTAAACAAAGCAGCAGGGGCTTGCTGATGGAAGACAGACTAGGGATGGCTTCCACCTCAATACTGTTTGATCACCTCACCCAGTACCTCTTGCTTGCTAGGGACACAATGTGCTCCTTTGCCCAGAGTAAAGGACAGCGTGAAAATCAGGAAAGGGGTCAAAGGTCACAAATGCAAAACATATTGTTTCTGTTGTGTTTTGGTGGAGGGTGGAGGAGTCAAGGTGGCCTCATGCACTGCAAAGCCACAATCTTACACCCAGAGTTGCTGAAGGAACCAACAGCTCTGGATAGGAGGGGAAACGAGAAGGAAAGAGGTCAATGGGATTCTTTTTTCATTTTCATTTTTATATAAAAGTGTTAAAGACCACAATGAAAAAAATTTATCCACATATATAATAAACCAGTTTGTGAGCTACATATTTTTCTTTCCCATTTGCAGAAAAGTTCTCACATAAACAATGATTAGATAAGTATCATGCCCAAAGACATTGGCCACACAGTAAAACAAACAAAACCCAGAAATACTATGATACAATTGAGGTAAAAGGGGAAACAAAACAATTTAATATCTGTCCACAAAGGATTGTTTTCCTAGATTTTTGTCAGAAAAATAGCAAACACAGTGATTTAAATTAAAGAAGAGGAAGAAAAAAAAAGTCACAAAAACCTGTTTTTAGAAGTAACCAATAGGCCAGCTCCTCGGCTCAGAAGTGATCACTACTGGCTTTCTAATAACCCACAAATTCACAGGAAGTTATCAATGTCAGGGGAGCGGTGGCATAAAATTAGAAATATAAACCAGGACCCCCCTTTCTCTAAGTCCCCCTACCCCCCCTCAGCCGTCCTACCCAACTCCTTATGCTCTCCTGAGCCCAGCACCTAAATCTCCATCAGATCTAGGTCAGCTTCCTCAAAGCCATAGAAGGACTCCGTCTCACTTTCCCCCTCAAAGAGCTGGTGAAGGCTTTCAGGATCAACTGTCTCTTCAGGAGACGATCTAGGTCGAGGGGTGGAAGCCGGCGGCTCCTCAGACCGTTCTCCACTCAGCTTCAGCTGCTCCTCTAGGGAGGCAATGAGCTCCTCCTGCATGTCGGCGTTGCGTGTAGGTGAGTTAACATTGCCATCAGGACCTGGCACGACACTAGCCACAAGGAAGGACCGCTGGACTAGCTCTGGGGAGTCCCCAATGACACCCAGCACCTCACTCAGCCAGTTCAGCACCAGCTGAAGCAGGACATCAGAATCACAGGCAGAATCTGCCATTTCCCGAGCCTGCTCCTTCCACTTTTTGTGCAGGAAGTTCTTAACAGTTCGTTTGATGCATACGTCCAATGGCTGGATCTTAGAGCTACAGCCTGCAGGGACCACAGCAGGCAGTGTGTTAGAGGCACTGAGCAGGGCCAGTACCTCTTCTGACAAGTGAGTGCGGTGGCAGTCCATCACCAGCATGCCTTTGCCGTGCTGACAAGCTGTGTGCTTCTTCCACACACGGGATGACCAAAGCTCCATGATCTCATCATCACTGTAGCCGCTCTCTTTGGCCTCTAGCAATATAGAGTCTGGCACGTTAGCAGGCCGATTCACTTGTCCTCGGAAGAAAACCAGGGTGGGGAGGACAGTGCCATCTGCCAGTATAGCCAGCATTACATCACACCAAGGCTCCCCTGTGCCCACTGTCTGCAGAGCATTCTCCTTTCGGTCATCACTGCTCAGTACTTCTGTGTCCAGAAACAAGGAGACCTCATCAATAGCCACAATCATAGACAAAGGTAGGTCCTGATTGTGAATCTGCCGCTGTACAAACTCAATAAAGAGTTCTGCATTTTCTGCTACATCCTTCGGTAATGTGTGGGCTACAGCTCGCCGGGCATGGGGGGTGAGGTGGTGCCGTAACATGAAACGCACAGCCCACTCGTAGGATATCTTAAACCCTCCCTCCAAAGAGCGTCCTATTTTGGTGGCCTTCTGAAACAAGGTTTCCTCATTTACAGGCAGCTGTTGCTCTCTCTGGACCAGCACCCACTCAGCCAGTTTCTCTTCTGCCTCAAAGCTGAGGTATTTGCCCTCTAAATTCTCTCCCTGAGAGGCCTGGAAGCGTCGAAGCCAACGACGGATCCGACGCTGGGGGTTTCGGAAGTGCTCAGCTGCCAGTTCTGTGTTGCAGCACAGGGCGAACAGCACCACCCGCAGCTTCTTCACAGACAGCTGCTCTTTCTTGCTAACCCCACTGCCGCCTCCACCACCAGATGCCGGTTCAGGTTCCTGGGTTACGGAGTTTCCTTCATCCTGTTCCTCGACATTCAGACATTCAGCTCCCTCTGTGGCCAAGGGCGGTAGGGACAAGGGCTGTGGGTGAGTAGGGGTTGCTGGTGGGGTTGCAGTTGAGGCTGGTGATGGAAGTGCCTGGGCCAGAGGAGCTGTGAGCTCTTGCGGTTCTGCTGGGGTGGACCCTACAGGTTTCACAGTGGCTGCTTTGTTAGGGGGGAAGGGAGATGGAAGATACATATTCTTCAGATTCCGATCATACGCTCGCTCAGGAGTCTGGCCAGGCCTAAATGAGTGAAGATGGGGAGCAGAGAGCGCAAACATCAGTTAAACTTAGGAATTTAAATAATAGTGTTACTAAGAGAAAACATCATGCAAAGTACACATTAAATCATGAAATGAATGTTACCTTGAGTGAGACATCCAACTGAGCCCTGGGAAAATGAGATTTTAAAAAAAAGTTAGATCACTGAGGAAAAAAAACCCCAACATTCCATAGATTTCAACAAGCTACCCAGTAGTAGACTCTTCTTAGTCTTATCTAACTGCAGGTTAGAAGGTTCACAGTCTAAGGTAGTGTGTGTCTAAACAGTGAATGGGTGAGACCAGAGAAAGATGCTCCTGGCTCATACAGAATGACATCCTTTCTCCCACTTACCCCGTGGTAAGATGCTGCTGGATCTGTGAGAGGGGTTGAACACTAAATGCTTGGCCATGGCATCTCCCACAGAGGTAGCAAAGGTACACGAAGTGCAAGCCAGCTTGATTCCACTGAGAGGGAGAGAAAAGAGAGAGAGGACCAAGAGTATATTAGATACATATAGCATTGACATTAAAACAGCTAAACTTTGAGGCTTAAATAAGGGAGCGATGCACATAATCACTCCACAAAATAAAGATATGATATTAACAACTTTAAAAATTACAGAGAAAGTATTTTATTACCTTACAGAATTTTTAAACAAAGCCAAATACTTGGGGCTCTTCCGTGGAACATGATTGCTGAAAAAGACAAAGAAACAGAGTTACAACCAATGACAATGTCCAACCAAAGAGATGCCTTCTCAAACTTCAATATAAACACAAAATAACCTGAGGATCAATTACAATTCAGGTCTAGGATAGGGCTAAGAATCGACATTTCTAACAAGCCCCATCCAATGCCTGAACTGTACGAGACCCTAGGAGATTATTTGGAGTACAGACTAACAAAGTCAAATGAATACGGGCTTGCTCTTTTATCTTCCAAGAAGAGACGGGCCAACAGCTTTAAGAGTTGAAAAAAGAGCGGGGCGGTGGTGGCGCACGCCTTTAATCCCAGCATTCGGAAGGCAGAGGCAGGTGGATCTCTGTGAGCTCGAGGCCAGCCTGGTCTACAGAACTAGTTCCAAGACAGCTAGGGCTATGACACAGAGAAACTGTCTCAAAAACCGAGAATTGAAAAGCAACAAAATAGAAATGGGAGAGGCTGTGCTGAGTTTTGGACCCTAAACTACAAGTTGCTGGTTTCTTCCCAACTCACTTGATCATGTGGTTGGCATAAGCTCGAGAGCAGCAGGTGCTGTAGCGGCAGAGAGAACAGTGCACATAGGTTGGGAAATGATTAGGGAAATCCGGGATCTCAAAGCTGCACTCCAGACATGTCTGCCGGCCCATGACGCTCCTGTCAAAAACAAAAGATCATTAGTTCTGACCACTGATCCTGATTTCCTCGGCTATCGGGAAATGCCCTGCACACACAGTTCCCACCCGCTTAGCATTTAGAAGAAGGCACTGACATTTTCCTCACAGCTCTCTTCTGGATGTTGCGCTGGACAGGGGGATAAAGGAAGACTGGCAAGGGGTCAGTGGAGGAGGTCAGTGGTGCGGCCTCCTGTAAGGCGCTAGAAGATGTATCATTTGACACAGGAACAGTTCGTGGCTGCCCCCGAGAAGCCCGGATTGTCACCTAAAAATCAAGGGAAGAACCATTAGATGGCTCCCACAGTAAACCTCAGGGTACTGTCTAACTCCACTCTTACCCCCCCCCCCGGATCTGTGAAAGTAACTTCTGTCAAACCCTTTACCTTGGTGCCTGGTTTCAAGCCTTCCAGTTGCTTAGGTTTACGGAAGGTTTTATGGTGCTGAAGCTTGTGTTCAATTTTGTCCTTGGCAAAGAGAAACTGTAGCCGGCATTTGTTGCAGTGATAAACATTTCTCTTCTGAAGAGGAGAAAAAACAAAACACAAGAATCCCTTAAAGGTTCACAGTGGATAAGTGTCAGCACTATCCTTTCCTTCCTTCTGTGGGGAATTCACTAAGAAAACAACTATTCAAGACCAGAAGCCTATCACTAAGAACACCATCTCATGCCCCCAAAAATAGAGGCCAGGATGAACAGATTCTCAGCCACTTCTTGACTTGGAGCACACAGGCCAGCAACACACACTATCATCTTGGATGTTCTTTTAGAATTTTTAAAAACACAAAAATATACACGGTAAAACTGTCAAGCAAACAACAAAACCACTCAGACTTCTCACTCTGCTCCCTTCACATTCTAGGGTTGCCTTTAATCCAGACTCTTGGTTCACTTCCACACTTTCTTACCAACAGCATATAAGCAACCACAGAGCAAAGTCTCCTTGTTTCTTTCTTTTCTGGTGGTACTAGGGATACAAGCAAGAAGTCGAAGCCTTCCTTATGCCAAGCAAGCACCCTACCACCAAGACACTTTCCAGCCACAAACAAAAGATAGTACTCCCCCCTATGGGGGGAATCTTAATACATCTATACAGAGATGTTTCAGAAACCATTTTAGGACTTGGTCTGCCAAAACAGGACTCGTATCTGTAACTTTCTTTACTTGGATAGCAAATAAATGTAACATCAGGCTAAGATACAAGCACTGGTCTCCACAGGCCTGCACTCTTTCTGAGCGACTGTGTGTGTACATGTCACCGGAGCACACAGCACCCACCTTGCTTTCCATTCTTATTTCTCTTACAAACATTCATTCTCCTCTAGTAGGGTTTTTTGTAGCACTGTTTACTTTTTTTTTAAAGACAGAGACTCACTGTGTATCCGAGGCTATCCTACAACTTACTCAGCAGTCTAGGCAAGCCTCAAATTAACGGCAATTCTACTACCTCAGCCTCCTGAGTGCTGGGATTACAGTGTGAGCCACCATACTAGCCTTTCTATAGCATTTTAAAACAAGGTTATGTCTATTCCATATTGTAAATAAAATATAGCAACACAACTTCCATCTTCCCCGCAGCCATGCCTCTGTCCTCCTGTGTAAATGCACGTCTTTGGGCTGTCTCCATTTACTTTCTCAAGTCCTTTGTTTCTCCTGCTAGAACCCAACCAATCAAACAGTCTCTTAATGCTGCTTAATAAAGGGTCTGCCTCTGGTTTCTTTTTAGCTTAACATTCCTGTGGCCTGGGCATTTTGATCACATCCTTTTCTTCAGAACACTTTAGTTTCCTTGGCAACAAAACTCCTACTACTGGTAGGGGTCTTATGGATAGAGACTTGAAGGATTCTCATTCCTATCCTTCACACATTTGGAGTACTTAGGACACTTTACAAGGCTCAGGTCAGCTGGGGGCTAGCAGTGGGTCAGGGATTCAAACTACGACCAGCTGCTCTCAAGAGGAAGTTTGTTCAATTCCCAGCATCCACACAGTGCCTTACATCTGTAACTCTTGGCACTGGGATGCACATGGGGCATAGACACACATGTAGGCAAAACAATATACATTAAAACAAAAGTAAAATTAAAAATAAAATCAGCCAGGTGTGGTGGTACATACCTTTAATCTAAGCAGCCAGGAGGCAGAGGCAGGTGAATCTCTGTGAATGTGACGTCAGCTAAGGCTACATAGTAAGACCAAGTCTCAAAAAAGAAAAAAAAGTTTAAAACCTAATGAATTTACATAACAATTCTCAAATTATTCTTGTAACAACCCAGACTTCAGATCTATTATCTACCAAATACATTGTAATGTCAACAGACAGCGCTAAGCCAAAATACCCAAATCTCAATATTCTCTCAAAAATTTGCTTTCTCCAGTATGTCTCAGTAAACAGTCCTGCTTGTTCACCCAAATGTCAAATTTAAGACTTTTTGACACAAGATCTTGCTATGTAGCCTAGGCTACAGGGTCTCAAACTCTTGAGCCCTCTAGAACTCAGCCTGACAGCAGTATGGCTAAAACTCCGAAGACAAAGGCAGTACTCGGTTTAGGAGCTCTTCTTATTCTCCCGCCATTTCCACTCAACCCATCTCTAAATCCTAAGCACCATGCTGTCTTAGGAGTCCCTCTTGACTGTCCCTTTTCCTCACTGCACAAACCAACACCACTGTCATCTCTACCTAGTGATTAAAGCCCTTGGCTAGTCTTGCCTCTGCTTTCAACTTCCACTCAGGTAACTTAGTGCTGCCAGGTTAAATCTTGAATAAAACAAGTAGGAGCTTATCCCCCAGAGGAGGAAAGCACCCATGACCCCCTAACTTCCAATGCTGTCTTGTATCCTACGATCCACACTGAACGCCTCTTGCTTCCTTACACCGCCACAGGCTTGCCTTGCACTTCAGAGGAACTACTTCTGTTCTACCTTACTCTTCATCCTTACTCATCCTTCTAACTCTAAATACCAACCACTTCTTTCTGGATATCCGCTCAGCTCCCAGAACAGGGAGATGCTTCTCTTGCTCTGTTAACACAGTCCTAAAAATGGCTCAAGTACTGTTCCTTTTAGCACTAAATCTCTACCATCTAACCCAGTGTAGCAAGTAATAAGACCTGAACCATGTTTGCTCACAATATATGTTCTCTACCAATATCATTTATCTATCTCAACCCTAACCCTAGAACCCAAAACTTCAAATGAGAATACAGGATTGCTTGGTGCTGATACCTGGTGCCTCATGTAGTGCTGCTGGAACGCATTGCCATTTTTGAAGACTTTCAGGCAATACGGGCAGAGCAAATGCCGAGTATCTTCATGAATCATCCGAAAATGGGCATCTACCTCAGAGTAGAGGGAGGAGCGATATTGACACACCTGAGGTCACGCAAGAACGAAAATAAGAGTGAGTAACTGGAGCCATAAAAAGAAGTAACAAGGATATACAGAGAAAGGGTTCTTAAATGCACGGGTATTATTGTACTGGTCCTGTAATTGAGATCTATGTGGGCAATACGAACAGCAAAGGACAGACCAGTCTAAGAAGAGCCTGTATTCTCTACGGAATAAAATCATCCTATCCTGAGAGGGGAGCCCGGAGACAGACTCTCCTCTACAAAGTCCTCACTGCCCATGTCTTCAGAGCACCTACACAATATGTGGACAGTGGGGAGTTAGGGTATTCATTAGCAAATTTCTTTACAATCAGTTTTAAAACAAAATGCCTAAAAACCGCTCTGGAGAAAAGGCAATACCTGACAAACATAAGGCATCTCTCCAGGCTTATGAGTGTCCTTCATATGCTGGAGAAACAGCGGCTCGCTCTCAAACGCCCACTCACAGATCTTGCACTTGGCTGTAAGAAGAAACACAATCTAGACATGCACCTGGATGTAAGACCTCCGGCCTCACCTCACTTGCAGTCACCAACACACGGACAAGCAGTTCTGCTCACATCTGTGCTGCCTACGGAAAACTCGTGTCCCTATGTCTCTAACTCAGTCTTTTAAAAACAAAGCTCTCTTCTAGACTGAACTATTTTCATCTTAAATTGGACATTCTCCCTTTATTTCTTAAGTCACATTCTCTGTTTATCATTTCCCACCTCCATTGTTGTCATCATTCAGTGACCTAGGAACTGACACCTTCACTGCAGCTAGGCAAGCCCTTGGTAGAAACCCTCATGACTCACTACTGTTCACGGCGTTCATCCACACAGTGTGCATCCTTCACTGCTGAGTGAGTTTTTAAATACTACATGATTTTCTGTCTGTGCCTAAGGACCAGAAAGAATTTGTTCGGAAAAGGCTGACAAACATTAAGAGATGTTTGTTTCTGTGACAGGGTCTAATTACACAGTCCTATATGGCCTGTAGCTCACAGATCATTCTGCCTCTGCTTCCCAAGTCAGAGATTAACAGTGTGTGTCACCACACTTGGGTAGACAGATGCTCTTAGCTTGTCATTAATGTCATTTCTCTTTATATATTAACAGATTCAAGATAATTATACTCTGAAATTAGCTAATTTGTCAAGCTTGATTATAAGAATATAATTATAAGTGTTTTATAAAATTTTTAATTGTTTCATATTTAAATTACAAATTATGGCTGGAAAAGGGGGCATATTTGTATTTTTTCTTTGTTCACTGGCCTTTCAAGTTTCTGCATATATGGAAATTATAGACTTTTAAGAGTTTTAAGTATTTTGATAAAGTTTTAAGTACTTATCAATGGTCTACCCACTTGAATCTTCTAAGTCCTTCTAAAAGTTTAACAACTACTTTTTATGAAACCTGACCACAAGATTTTCTCCCTCTCAGAATTATCTTACCCATCATTGCTATTGTATAAGGCATGTTTGTAGTATTATTTTTTTGGTTAGAGATAAGGGCTTATGTAATCCAGGCTTGCCTTGAACTCAGCAGTCTTCCTACCACTACTTTCTAAGTACTGGTATTACAGGCATGAGCCTGTAAACCCAACCTATAATACTGTCTTAGTCTTACACACTATAATTATATAAGTTCCTATATTTAACATAATTTTTACATTTTCAACAAACTAGCAGTCCTCTAAAGGACATCAGAAATAGCCTGAACAGGGCGGGAGAGGTGGCTCAGTACTTAAAGTGTACACTGCTTTAGCAGAGAACTGGAGCTCGGGTACCAGCACCTACACTCCAGCTCACAATCATCTTTAACTCTGGCTCCAGGAAATCTGATGCCTTTGGCTTCTGTGAGTCCCTGCCTAGGATTTCACACACGCACACACACACACACTCTCTTAAAATTAAAATCCCAAAGCAGGCACACACCTTAAATTTCGGCACTTGGGAGGCAGAGGCAGGTAGATCTCTGAGTTTAAAGCCAACCTGGTTTCCAGAGTGAATTCCAGGATAGCCAGGGCTATACAGAGAAACCCTGTCTTGAAAAACCATAACCAAACAAAGAAATAAATATAAAATCCTGAATGCTAGGCTCACATCTTAAAATATGAACTCAATAGAGATATATGTGTGTTTTCGAGACAGGGCTTCTCTGTGTGGCCCTTTCTACCCTGGAACTCATTCTGTAAACAAGGTTAGTTTCCAACTCACAGAGATCCCCCTGATTCTGTCTCTCAAATGCTGGGATTAAAGGTGTGTGTCACCACCTCTGGCAAGAAATGTATGTTTTAAGCAAATAACTTTATTACTGAAAGTTAGTGCTCGCTTGGTCTCCTGTTTTGTAAGACATGTAACTGTACAGTCTCGCTCACCGCCTGTCTCACTGAAAGCATTCATTTACTAGTGAAGCACTTTATAATCAGGCTTGAAAGAAAATGGGGAAAGTACTTCGTCTAGCACTATCACCTGCATATAAGGACCTCTTTGCTAGTGCTATCCAATAAGGGAAGAAAAGGTAACTCCCACCCCTCTGCTGGAGCTTGAGTTTTCAAACTTACTAGTAGACTCGTAGGGGCTATGGACATTTTCCAAGTGGCACTGGAGCTGGAAAGGGGTGGAGAACTGGCGATAACAGTGTTGGCAGATAGTATGACCATCCACCTCGCCGTTCTGCTGATCAAGTTCCACGTGGTGCTTCATATGGTTCATGAATCTGTATGTAACAGAGCACAAAGAGAAAGTATAGAAATCAAGTCAGTAATAAAAGAGAAATAATGATAGAATTATATATAAGCAAACATTATTTGCTCCCCTCCTCCAACTTCCTCTATTTGGGATAGTCTTTTTCTGAGCCTGGAAAGACAGTTCTTTTCCAATTCTGTGGGTGCATGTGCGTCTATGCATGTGGACAAGTACTCACAGGTACAAGTGATTAAGGAGGCCAGAGGCATTGGATCCCATAGAACTGGATTAGAGACAATCGTGAGCCACCTGATGTGGGTGCTGGGACTTGAACTCGGGTCCTCTGTGAGAGCAGAACAAACTTTAAACTTCTAAGTCCTCTCTTTAGCTCCATATAACATGTTTTCTGTTTTCTTCTAATAATTTATTTTTATTTTATGTGCACTGATGTTTTGCCTGCATATGTCTGTGTGAGGGTGTCAGATTTCAAGAGTTTCAGACAGTTGTAAGCTGCCATGTGGTTGATATGAATTGAACCCGAGTCCTCTGGAAGAGCAGCCAGTGCTCTTAATAGCTGAGCCATCTCTCCAGCCCTCGGATAACAGATTCTTAAAACTAAAAATAGGTTCCATGCAAAGAGACTGGGGTCTTTCTTACTCAAACTCAAAGGTATCCTTTATTATCATAATAAAATAATTCAACAGTATTACACACTGTAAATTCTAACAAGACTGCAGCATAGTTAAATGTTTCCAAAAAAGAAAACTTAGCAATGTAAGAAAACTTGTCCACCTTTATGTAGGGAAACCTCCAAGGCTGTTTCATGCTTACCGAATGTTGTTTTTTAGCCTTTTAGTACAATGAGGGCATCGGAAAGACGTGGCAACCTTAGGAAAGTTTGTGAGCTGGGCTACCTTGCCCCCATCCCGTCCATAATAAAAGTCATCCACCAGCATAATAAGCTTGGTCTGGACGCCATCTCCAGCATTCTCATTTGGCTCTGGTACTTTGGTGGATGGTGAGAGAGCAGGAATAGGTGTAGAGGAGGGTGTGGAAGTAACAGGTGCTGTCTTCTCAGGGGATGAGGACTTTGCTGCCAATGGAACATTAGGCTCTGCATCGAGGGACTTGCCTTTCTTCTGGTACTCAACCATTTCAGGGCAGCAGTACTGTAAAAGAGATGACATCATTCTGCTTACCTGAGACTAGGATGAGTTAAATCCATGTCACCATACTCCCTGGGGATGGCTTGGTAATGTAGGCAATAAGGGACATACTGTGGACACTGGGCTCTCTGCTCAGGATAGCCCACTGGGTCGCTGGGACTGTAGGCATTCCTTAGTACAGTTAGGCTGCATTAAGGCAGCTTTCCTCCTGCTGTCATCTTGCTTTCTTCAATAGTCCCAGAGTTCACATTTCTCTCATGTATGTCCACACAGCCTCAAACACAACACCTTACACTGCTCCCTCACCTGTCTGTCTAGAGCCTTGTCCCTGGCATCATTTGACTCTGAACTCTCCAGAGAAAGGTCCAACCTCTTCATTTGAACTTAGAGAAGAAAGTTACAAGACTATAAATAAAGCAGGAACCAGGTAACAGGCTTTCATTCTCCAGTGACAGAGTTAAAACTGAGCTGAGGTTATGACCACTATCCTGTGAGATCAAATCTACCATTCTAAGACAGTGCGTGTTCCATCACCTATCGGCAGTCTTTAAATGCATTCTCATATTTTCAGTTTGCACAGCCCTTTTCATGCCCCCGCTATCAGAGGACCCCTATCACGGTGGCGTCACTTACACACATGTGACCTCTCAAAGCTTCAGTGACACGGAACTGAGCATTGCACCGTGGACATATTTTCCGTCCACCATCCTGGAGGTCAAACACTGGGATGGAAGAGGTCACTGCAAGAACAGAGAAGAATTGATAAGATTAATACAGGATACTAGGGCAAGACTACACATTCCTTGAGAAGAAAGCCCAGAGTAAAGAGCAAGCATGAGAGAGGCACATGTTTTAACTGCTCAAACTCTAGGATAGGGCTGGCAAACTGAAGCCCTGGGACTATTCTGGCCAGCAGTCTCTGTTTTGACTCAAGAGCTAGGAATGCCTTTTTACCACCACCTCTAATTAGGCAAAGTTTTTTTTTTTCTCTCCCATTTACGTGTTTTTGGTTTGTTTTCAGACAGTATCCTTGTGTAATTCAGGTTAACCTTGAACTCATGATTAGCCTGCCTCTACCCCAAGTGCTGGAATAATAGGATGTGCCAGATGCTGATAGGCAATTTCCTTTTTAAAACTGTGATGGAGCTGAGCATGGTGATGCACACCTAGAATCCCAGTACTGGGGAGGTGGAGGCAAG
This sequence comes from Microtus ochrogaster, assembly GCF_000317375.1. Classification (NCBI taxonomy): domain Eukaryota; kingdom Metazoa; phylum Chordata; class Mammalia; order Rodentia; family Cricetidae; genus Microtus; species Microtus ochrogaster. The sequence goes on from NC_022022.1 coordinate 3,847,237, forward strand.
AGGATCTCAAGTCCCAGGCCAGCTTGGTCTATAGATCTAGTTCCATTTGGCCTAGATAGGGAGACTGTTTTAAAACAAAACAAAACAAATAAATTGTGACACTGTGATACACAGAAAGCAACACTCAGCATTGTTAAGCACATTCATGTTGCATAATTTCCAGAACCTTCTAAAAAAAACTTATTTAATTTTATGTGCATTGGTGTTTTGTCTGCACTCATGTCTGTGTGAGGGCATTGGATCCCCTGCAACTGGAGTTACAGACAGTTGTGAACTGCCACATGAGTGCTGAGAATTGAACGCAGGTCCTCTGAAAGAGCAGCCAGTGCTCTTAAATCATTGTGGCATCTCTCCAGCCCTTCAGAACCTTTCTTAACTTACAGAAACTATTTTGTGGAGAGTTTTGCCTGAAACAATGCCTCGTGTAGCCCATACCAACCTTAAAGGCGCTATACAGTGGAGGCTGCCTCTGAGCTCCTGATCCTCCTCCCTGCACACCCCAGGGTCTAGGACAGCAGATGTATACTACTACCCATGTACACGTGCTGGCACAGATCGTGACAGTAGTTCACACAGCCTGACAATGCCCTTAAAGTTGACATGAAACAAAATGTTTCATGTCAAAATGACTTCTTATACATACAAGTAGCGTTCTATGAACTCAAAGGGTATATTTAGGAATATGTATGTATATGCAAATACATATAATGCATGCAATAAAAACTGATGAAAAAAAGAGGCCATAAGTTTGCCGGAAAGTGGATAAGGCAATGTGGGAGGGTTTGGAAGGAGGAAAGGGAAGGAAAAAATATAATTAAAATACAGTCTTAAAAATAAACAAAAAGAACTTTTGAAAAGAAAAAAAATGACTTCATTTTTAAACCTAAATATCATACCATTGTGTAAACAGGACACATTTTGTTCATACATTCATGATTTGAGGGCGATTTAGGCTGTTCTCACCTTCTGCCTAATATAAATGCTGCTGCTACGAGCAGAGGCACACAACTTCCTGTGCTAGTCCCAGACTTCAATGCTTTTCAATACGTGCTCAGAAGCAGCTCCTGAAGCATATGTAACTAAGTGGTCTTGGAGAAACATCGTACTATTTTTCACAGTATCTGTAGTGTCACATCCCCGCCAAAAGTGCATGAGGATTCTTTATTTCTCTACCTCTTTCTCTATATCCTCACCTAAATGTTCAATCTATGTTGTGTGTGAATGTGTGTATGGTCAGAGAACAAAAGAAGTCAGTTCTGCTCTTCAGTGTGGGTCCCAGAGATTGAATTCAGGATGCCAGGCTTGGCAGGAAGAATCTTTGCATGCTGAGCCACCATCTTATCTTGCCTGCACCATTTTGTTACTTTCAAAAACAATTGACAGGGGCTCAAGAGATGGCTCAGCTATTAAGAGCACTGGCTGTTCTTCTGGGAAATCATGGTTTCTCCAGCACTAACACTGTGGTTCACACCCATCTCACGGCTTCTTCTGGTTTCCTTGGGCACCAGGCATACATGTGGTACACACACATACAAGAAGGCAACACCCTCCCCCCAAAAGAGTAAAAGTAAGAGAAACAAAACAGCAACAACAACAAGAAACAATTACGACTTCCTTTTATTATATTCTGACACTGACTTAGTCAACTTCAGTCCACATGCAGGAAGAAAAGTAAAATAACTTGGCTACATCAAGGTGATACTTTCTCACAATCTTAAACCCTCTCTGAAGAGATCTTTTGTAATTAGCATACAGAGTGAGTTCCTTATGGCATTTTCAGTCTTGGCTGAATCTCTGCCCCTATGTGCTCCTCTCATTACCTACCTGTCCCTGCTTGGACCCTAGTATTTCCTCTTCTACTTCCTAGCACATGTGCTCTATTAATCTCTGTTTACCTCCTTGATCCCTACTCACCTCTCCCCAACCATTTGCCCCTTTTCTAGTTTTCTATCTCTATGTACTTACTCTTACATAAGCACACACATAGTAACACACATGAGAGAACACACAGTACTTGTCTTTCTGAGTTGGTTTAGTTGGGTCATTTATTGCTTTCTGAGTCACTATCCTAACCGGTACAGATGGCATTTCACCAAGATTTTTATGTTTCCCTCAACTGATACTGCCAGCTATCTTTAAGACTGTCTGCGGAGATGTCTTTCCCCAACCGCTGCAGGGGGATGGAATCCAAAGCCTCTTTGCCTCATTTAAAAAATATATTATTATTATTATTAGTGTTTTGCTTTTCTGAGACAAGGCTTCTCTATGTAGCCTTGGCTGTTCTAGAACTTACTGTGTATGTAGACCAAGCTGGCTTCCAATTCAGAGAACTGCCTGCCTCTGTCTCTCAAGTGCTGGGATGAAAAGCATGGGCCACACAATAGGCACCACAACAAAAACATAACATTTTTTGTTACATTTATTTTATATATCTGCATACATGCCACAGCAAGTGTGTAGAGGACAAAGGACTACCTGATGGCTCACTCCTGCCTTTGGGTAGATTCTAGGGATAGAGCTCAGGTCATCCGCCTTGGTAGCAGGCACCCTTACCCTCTGAGCCATCAGACCGTCTGCTTTGCCCCCTCTTCAGTTGCTTAGGTTTGTTACTGTGCAGACTGCAGGAATTATTTACGTATTAGTGATCTCTCAGCACAATGTATTTCCTCCCCCTCTACAGATTCCTTTTTCACTGTGCTATCAATATTCTCTGATGCATATAAGTTTAAAATTTCAAATTTAGCAATTTTTATTCTTGCCTGTACTTTTGGCTTCCAAGAAACAGTTGTTAAATCTAATATTGCCAAGGTTTTCCCCCTATGCTTTTTTCCTACAGTTTTTAGTTTTTGGTCAGTTGTTTTAGGGCAGAACCTCCTGTGTGCTGTAACAATCTTCATGCATCAACCTCCTGAGTGCTAGATAACAAGCACGAGTCATCAGACTTGGTTACTGATTTCCAAGACAGGATCTTTGGGTACAAGGCAATCCTTTTCGTGGTTTCTAAGTACCTGGATCTATTTATAGGCATGTATAACTGTCTACTTTTTTCTTTTTTCATGGTTTATACACGTATGCATTATGCATGTGTGCATGTGCTCACTTGTAGAGGTCAGAGGCTGGCTTCCGGCCTCTCCTGCTATCACTCTCCAAATTTTTTTTTTTTCCGAGACAGGGTTTCTCTGTGGCTTTGGAGCCTGTCTTGGAACTAGCTCTTGTAGACCAGGCTAGCCTCGAACTCACAGAGTGCTGGGATTAAAGGTGTGCGCCACCACCGCCCAGCTCACTCTCCAAATTTTTAAAGACAGGGTTTTCTACTAAACCAGGCAGTCGCAACACCATTTCAGCTACACTGACTGGTCATGGAGCACCATGATCCATCTGCATCCACCCCCTCCCCCACGTGCTGGAGTCATACACATGTGCCACCATGCTGGATTTTACTTGGGTGCTGGGGATCCACAGGTCCTCGAGCTTAGACAGCAAGCACTTTACTGAAATTCCAAATTCAGATCCCATAATAACTTTAGTTATTAATTTTAGTTCTTAACTAACTTTAGTTCTTAATTAGTGACTGATGGGAAAGAGCCCAGTACATTGTGGGTGGGGCCATCCCTAGGCTGGTGGTCCTGGGTTCTATAAGAAAGCAGGCTGAGCAAACCATGAGGAGCAAGTCAGTAAGCAGTACCCTCCATGGGCTCTGCATCAGCTCCTGTATCCAGGCTCCTGCACTGTTGGAGGAGTCCCAGTCCTAACTTCCTTTGATGTGAAGTTGTAAACTAAATAAACCCTTTTCTCACCAATTCTCTTTTGAGTATTGTGTTCTGAGCTGGATGAGCCCAGCTCTCATCCATTTATCTAGTACTGGCAGCTGCTTTACACAACGGCTCAGTGGTTAAGAGGACCAGCTGTTCCTCCACAGATTCTCAGTTCAACTCCAAGCACACACACGGAAACTCCCAACTGTCTATAGCTGTGGTCCTGTGAGATCCAATGTCCTCTTCTAGAGTGCAGACGTACATGAAGACAAAATACCCACACATGTAAAATAAATAAATGAGGCTGGAGACATGGCTGCTCTTCCAAAAGACCCAAGTTCAATTCCCAGCAACCACATGGTGGCTCACAACCATCTGTAATGAGATCTGGTGCCTTCTTCTGTCCTGCAGACATACATGCAGGCAGAACACTGTATACATAATAAATAAATTTTAAAAATCTTTAAAATAAATAAATAAACCTTAAAAAAATTCACCCCAGAAAATTCCCCTCTTCCGCGAAGACATCGCTCATGACCCATCAAGAAGCTGAAGTGAAATGCTCACACCCGGTACCTTCTGGCTACACGAGCATTTCAGAAGCCTAGATCAGAGCACTACATCCCATTTCATACTGTATCACTGTTTTCTCAAGGAGTGACTGGAGGTTCAGTCTCTCACATTACCTTTCACTGAAGATTCGGGTCCACTGGTTCTTTGAGCAGAACTGTTGTTGGACACCAGCACTGGCCCAGGACTCTGGCCCAGGGAAGGGACAGTGTTTAGAGTATTCACCAATTTGGCCACTTCGTTGCTATTTTCACCTGTAACCCCGGGTCGCTTCACAGTGACAAAGCTGGCAATGCTCACTGCAGGTGGAGAGGGGAAGGAGGGAGCTACATTGACCAAGTGAAACCATCTGCTTCCCACCCACTCCCCATGCTGTTCTGCATCTCCTCAGCCCAAGTCTCACCTAGTTTGGGATTCGAGGTCTGGTTGGACTGGCCCAGAGGCTGTACAGCTAGCTGGCCCAGGGAGGTTGGCTGTGTGGCAGTGGGAGTAGTGGAAGTGCTGGGAGTGGACCTGGTCTGCTGGGACTGGGACTGTGGGACAGTGCTTCGGATGGTGAGAGTAGCTGGGATGACGGTGGTGAAGGTGTTGGTGGTGGGCCTCACAGGCACTGTGGAGCCTGGCCTCACGGGGGTCATCTGAGAGAACACCTGCGGGACGCCAACTGTCGGCTTAACAAACTGTGTACCTGGGGCTTTTAAAAGAGAGACAAGAAAAGTCCCAAACCTTCATCAGCGAGCTCACCTATAACATATTTTCTTGCCTTTCCTAGAAATATAAGAACAGGAAAAAGTTATTTCCCTAAACTTTCTGAGTGGTCAGCAGAGGTTACCAAGAACATCTAAGAAAGCAGTGGCTGTCCTAAGCAGCTAAGGTAGTAATTAGGGGACAGTTCCCATCACCTCCTGTGCAGACACCTTCAGCACTTTTCACCTCAAGACCTCTGTATTAGGGGGAGGAAAAAGAATGGGTAGATATAGAACAAAGGTCAAATTTGGTCCTTACAATCTTTTTTCAGATTCTGAAAGTATTTTCCATTTTCTTCTATACACTCAAATAGGACAGGCAACTTCTCTACCAGAATGTCCCAAAGGGTAATGTTTTCTAGAACAATTGTAGGAAATTCCACTGAGAAATACTTATGGAACACCAAAATGTCTACAGAGAAATCTAATCTTATGACCTAAAAACGTCCGGTGGGCTCTGAAATCAAAAACAAAAAATTCTTTAGAAAGTCAAACTGCAGAGGCCTCCTTAATATTTTTATCCTTACTTGTGAATGTACATCCACGTGTACCACAGTGTGTACCAGTGTGCACATATAGGTCAGAACACACCTTGTGGAAATGCTGTCTCCTTCCAGCTTGTGGCTACTAGGGAGTGAACAGGCTGTCAGGCTGGGAGGTCCTTTTAGCCCTGGGCCGCCTACTGGCCCTGTGGTTCCTGTATATACGATTGAATAAAGTGATTCTCCATTTGACCTGAACTGTAGAAAACCTGACACATATGAAATATGACTTACGGGAAAATTACAAGATTCTTTTTGGTACTAGAAGTTGAATCAAAGCCTCAAGCAATGCTAAGAATACACTCTACCCCTGGCTACAACCCCAGCTCCAGGGTTCTTTAATATTCCATTATTAGTAACCTTATCCTCAAAAAATATATCATTTACTTAATTTACATCTAAGGTCCTCCCACCCCCTGCCTTGGTTTGTTTGTTTCTTGAGATAAGACTGGCCTTGAATTCACAGTAATCCTCCTGCTTCAACCTCCTGAAAGCTGGATTCCAGGAGTGTGCCATCATGGCTGGCTGCATATCCAAACCTATGCTTTGAAATTAAAGTAAAATTCAATTTATAATCCTACCACAAAGATGAGTACATATATATGGAATACGAGTTGTGACTTGGCATTAACAATATTCTTTCAGGATATCAAACAATAGCTGACTTAATCAGCATATACTGACAATGACTACATAAGCCTTACTATAACTCATGAAGAGTAGTGAAAAGCTAAATATAAAAATAAAATTACCACCCTGGCCAAAGCTTAGGAACCTTTTTTTCTCCTTTGGTTTTTTTAAAGACAGGGTTTCTGTGTTAACAGCCTTGGCTGTCCTAGAACTCACACTGCAGACCAAGAATGTTGTTGTTTTAAAAACAAACAAACAACTGGGCTTAAATTGCATTGTTTTGGTTTGATTTTTCGAAACAGGGTTTCTCTGTGTTAATAGTCCTGACTGTCCTGGAACTCACTTTGTAGACCAAGCTGGCCTCTAACTCACTAAGATCCACCTGCCTCTGCCTTCGGATGCTGCAGTTAAAGGTGTGCGCCACCACCACCTGGCGGGCTTAAATTGTTAAAATTGTATTTAAAATTCTTCTTTAAATACATGCCTTCTTTAAATTCTTCTTTAAATACATGCTCTAAACTGTTTTGAAACAGTTAAAATAAATACCTGGATGCCAGGTTACTCCAAGGATCTGCTTACCTGGGACCAGTGTAATTGGTCTGACTGTTTGTCCTTGCTGTACATTCAGCACAATCCCAACCTGATTCATCGCATTTTGTACAGGCCGAACATTCCTTACAGGAAATCCCTGTATTAAAAAGCAAAATGACCTTTAGCACAAAGAGAAACTAGCCCTGGTACTGACTGCAGTACGAATGACAGCCCCATATTCTGACCTAAGGGTTCTCTCTCTAGAGGTACAGCTTTCAAATAACTGAAATGGAAAACTTTAGGAAATTCTCCCATGCCAGATTTTTGTAAAATGTTGTTTTGTTCTGTTTTTGCTTTTGGACTTGTTTCTTGCTATGTATCCTAGGTTGCCAACAAATTCCTAATTGTGTTTGCAAACAACTTTGTTTTATTTTGAGACAGGGTTTAAGTAGCCAAGGTTGGCCTCAAAATCAGGAATGTAGCTCAGACTAGCCTTGACTTTATGACAGTTCTGCTTCTGTCTTCCAGGAGCTGGTTTTACAGGTATGCACCACCATACCCAGCCTGTCTTTAGCAAACTATTATGTAACAAAAACAACAAAACTATGTATTCACAGACTGGTGCTTTGACAGGAAAGACCAAAATCATTATCAGTACTTAATCTAGTGTTCCAAAATATAAAAACAATCTTTGTTTTATATGCTGCTCCCAAAGCCCACTTTAAAGGTGACAAACCTCTGATAAATTAGTAAGAGAGTATAGAAATCAGGATGCCTCAGGCAAAGGAAAGCACATGCCTTTACATTCCACTCAGATTTGGGCTTTCAACTCCTAATTACTCCACTGTATGGTGAGCCTTCCTTCTTCAAAGGCCACTCATCTTATACATATATCTTCAAAGTCAATAAACTTACCCTAGGAGATAAGTAGCCCAAGCAAAAAGGAACGCTTACAAGGCAAATGTTGAGGATTGCAAGGCAAATGTGAGGACTTAAAAAAAATTAATATTTATTTTACATGTATGATTGTTTTATTTTGCCTGCATGTACGTATGTGCACCACAGGAGTGCCTGGTGTCTACAGAGGTCAGAAGAAGGTATCAGGAAAATTCTGTAACAGTTATGAGTTGACATGTGGGTGTTTGGAATTAAACCTGGGTCCTCTGCAAGAGCAACAAACGCTCTTGACCAGCAAGCCATCTCTCCAGTCCTGTGTGAAGGCCTTCTTTTGCCTTTTTTTTTTTTTTTTTTTTTGGTGATAGGGTTTCTCTGTGTAACAGCTCTGGCTGTCCTAGAACTCACTTTTGTAGACCAGGCTGGCCTTGAGCTCACAATCTGCCTACCTCTACCTCCAGGGTGATGGGATTAAAAGTATGCCACCACTGCCCAGAGATGTCAAGGCTTTCTAATTCTAACTTTCCCCATGATTTCTGCCCAGATTTTAGTCAACTCAACAGACCTCTAAGGTGTATGGCAGAAAATATGCAGGCATGATGCTATACTGGGCATTTCACAAGGAAGAGAAGTAAAGAGAACCTCAATTCAGCAGGCAAGACTCAGAAGCCTAAGGTAGAGCTTTGGGAGGCCCACAGTCCTAGTTCCTCTACAAGTCCCAGAATTCAAAGTCCTACTCACCTGGGTAGTGATGAATATAGGCTGTGAGGCCACAGAGGAGTTAGTCACATGATTGGCATTCTGCATGACCTGGACAGGTCTCAATACTGGTTGAGTAACCATTGTTCCCAGTCCTGGTGCTGGATTCTGGGTCAGAATGAGTGGCTGACCACCTTGTTGAACCAAAGTATTACCAGCTAAAGGGTAACAGACAGGCAAAACAAGGGAAAACAACAAGAAAGGGATTTTAGAGCATTGCTAAATGTGTATTCTGTAAGAAACACTATAGGTTAAGAAACGGTGTCTCAGATGCCAAAATTATTTAGCTCCCACTACTCACCTCAGGCTTAATGTCACCAAACTCACTAAAACTTAAGCTTCCACTCAGGAGGCAGAGGCAGGCAGATCTCTGTGAGTTCAAGGCCAACCTGATCTAAAAAGTGAGCTCCAGTAGAGGCTCCAAAAGCTAAACAGAGAAACCCTGTCTCAAAAACAACAACAACAACAAAAACAAAAGCAAAACAAGTAAACCCTAGCCCTAAGCTCCATGTAGCACCATTGCTTACAGAAAACAAAGGGTCAGGGCAGTGCAGCCTGATGAAGACACTAGCTCCTCTCTCCACACTAACGGTTTCTCCCCAGTCAGCACAGCAAAGACAAGAATTTCTTTTTTTTTTTTTGGTTTTTCGAGACAGGGTTTCTCTGTGGCTTTGGAGCCTGTCCTGGAACTAGCTCTGTAGACCAGGCTGGTCTCGAACTCACAGAGATCCGCCTGTCTCTGCCTCCCGAGTGCTGGGATTAAAGGCGTGCGCCACCATCGCCCGGCTAAGAATTTCTTATTTTAGAAAAAAAAAAAAACTCTATTTGTAAGAAGGTAATTTGTTATTAACTAATCCCCTTACATTTTTCACAATTATTTATTGTAAATGTGTGCTTGAGTTCCGTGTTCCATGTCCCATGTGGGAGGTCAGAGACAATGTGTGTGAGGTAGTTCTCAGGTCCTCAGGCTGAGTGGCAAGTGCCCTTTATTCATCAAGCTATCTTGCTGGCCCTAAATTTATTTTTGTTTGAGAAAGGTTTCAGGTAGTATGAATCAAATAACATCCGACATTCTTCCATAGGAAATACCCTGTGGCGGTCTGGGTAAAAATAAGCTCACATATTGAATGCTTGGGTCATAGTTATGAAACAGTTGGAGAAGGATTGGGAGGTGTGGCCTTGTCGAAGGAAGTGTTTTCTGAGGTAGCCTTGTTATAGCCCAGACTGGCCTCAAACCAGCCAATATTCCTGACTCAGCCTCCTAAATGCTGGGATTACAGGTAATAAATGCATAAATCTTAACCAGCACTCACTGTAGCTCTCTGTAAGTGAAATATCAATGTACCTTTTATAATCTACTGTTAACACATTAATCAAACAATGGGAAGTATAATAACCAAAACTGTTAGGAGCTGGGTAAGAAGGGAGGTGGTGGCACATGCCTTTAGTCCCAGTACTTGGGAAGCAGAGGGAGACAGATCTCTGAGTTCAAGACCAGCCTGGTTTACATAGTGAGTTCCAGGACATCCAGGGCTACACAGAGAAACCCTATCTCAAAATAATAAAACAAAAAACCAAACCAAAACAGAATGTTAGAAAGGGCTGGAGATGTAGCTCAGTTGGCAGAGTGCCTTCAGCATAGATGAGGTCTTTGGTTCAAACGCCAGCACTACACAAGCTGGCCTCCCTGACAATCACTTATTTTTATTTTGTGTGTGCATGTGGAGGACAGTGACTAGTCTCAGTTTTGTTTTGGTTTTGGCTTTGAGACAAGTCTTTCACTGGCCTGGAACTGGATGAGAAGGCTAGGCTAGACAGTGAGCCCCAAGGATCCACCAAAACTTTGCATGGGTCATGGGACTCTAACTCAGGTCCTTGTGCTTGTGTGGCAAGACTTTAATGAATGAGCCATTTCCCAAGCCCCTGCTCTTCTTTATCTGTTAGAGGGTCCTGACTCAGGGCTTTGTCATACTATGCATGTATTCTAACTGAGCTTCATCTCCAGACCCAAAGATTATTCTTACAGCAATAAAATGGATCTCTAAAGGAAATAAAATGCCTACTTAGGGGGACAAAGCAGAAGAAACCAAGTTTAGGGCTAGCCTGGGTAGTTTAGGTAAACTCTACTCCAAAACAAATACTTAAAAGGGGACTGGCTGGAAAATAAGAATATACCTTAGTATGAGTGAGGTCTTATATTCAATTCCCAGTGTGGTGGGGGAACATGTTCAGTTCCTAATAACACACACACAGGAAAGAAAAAAAAAAATCAAAGAACATATGTAGCACATGTCTTTATTCCCAGCACTCAGGAGGCAAAAGCAAGTGGATCTCTATAGCTTCGAGACCAATCTGGTCTACATACCGAGTTCTAGGCCACCCAGAGCTACATGGACCCTGCCTTTAGAAATAAACAAGTACAGTTCTTTTAGCAGTACAATGAGCCCATGAAAGCATATACTGCCATGAATCCTATATAGAGAGACTCTGCCAAAAAAAACAAAAACAAAACAAAACAAACAACAAAAACAAAAAACCACACACATACACAGAGAGAGACAGACAGACGGACAGACAGACAAATGGACAGACAGGCAAGTTTTTAGCAGTACAACGAGCTCAGGAAAGCACACACCACTACGAATCCTCAAACGGAAACTGTCAGGAATCATCTCTGGTGTGTAAAAAGTTACCAATAATGAAATACAGCTTGGGTATTGGTGGTACAGGTAGAGGCAGGAGAATCAGGAGTTCAAAGGTTAGGGCTGGAGAGATGGCTCAGGAGTTAAGAGCAAGCTTTGTTCTTATAGAGAGCCCAGGTTCAACTCCTAGAACCCACATGGCAGCTGACCACCATCTATAATTCTATCTCCAAGGGTCCAACACACTAAGAAGGCATCAGACATGCAAGTGACACACAGACATACATGCAAGCAAAACACCCATACACATTATATAGAGAGAGTTACTGGCTAGCCTGGGCTAAATGAGACCCTGTTTCAAAAGAACCAAACCAAACTAACTAAACTTAGTTTCCCTAATCAATAAAAGACCCTGAAAATGGTGTTCCTTCACCATTTCATCCTAGCAGAAATAACCTCTTCTCTTTAATACCAAGGTGCCAAGAATCACAGAAACCTCTCAGAGAAGACAGAATATGAAGCTGCCCTGGGAATACTCTTAACCAAATGAACAGGATTCTTCTGATTTAAAGTGTGTGTGTGTGTGTGTGTGTGTGTGTGTGTGTGTGTGTGTGTGTATAAACAAAACCAACCAACAGTCCCAGATCTCTAGAATAGTCAGCCAGCAATGCTCAATTCATCTTTTCTATTACAGAATTACCAAGCAAGAATCTGCTGACCTGACTCAAGATACAGCATCAAGCCAGCACTGATGGAAGGAATACAGCAGCCAGTGTTCCTTCCATACCAAAGAACAGTTCCTAAAGACATCTCCAGCTAAAACAGCCACCACAGGACTACCAGGACAGGCAGCTGCGAGGCCATTTTTATTCTTTCAGGCCTCTATCCCCAGAAGACTTCCCCAATAATCCCACTTACCATTGTTGTTGGCAATTAGTGTGACAAGAGTCTTCTTTGCACTGTCGCTGTTCTGCACCCCACTGCTACTAACAGTAGTGGATGTAGAGAGGTGCCCAGCAATAGAAGCATGGGCAGCAATGGGCACTGGAGCTGAGATTGGCTGCTGGCTCACAGAAACTGTGGGGAAGGGAAGGCATAGTCACTTGGAGACAGGGACAGGTGACACTAAAGGATTCCGCTTCTATTTTTCCCTCTTTACCTTGTTTCACTAGTCAAAAAGTTTCCAACTGCACTCAAAATTCCAACTACTGATGTGATTTTTCCTGTCTCTCAGTCTATCATTTATACACAATCTCTTTGGTCTTCTAATAGTCTAGGACTACTGCTACCATAAAATACCCTGACAAAAGCAATGTAAGGGAGAATGGGCTTTTGTGGCTCACAATTTCAGATTACAGTTCATCACTGTAGGGAACTTAAAGTGGCAAGAGCTGGAAGCTGCTCATCACGTCACACTGAGTCTAGAGCAGACTAGAGAGTCTAGAAAGTGCGTGTGTGCTAGTGCTCAGCCCGCTCACTCCACTCAACAATTCAGAGTCCTCTTCCTAGGGAATGATGCCACCTCAATTAATGTAACAAAGATAATCATCAACAGATAGTCCACAGACCAACCTAGTCTAGTCTGTCGATTCCAGATTGTGTCAATTTGACAAGTAAAACTTAATAATACAAGTAACCATAATACGTTCTTTGTCTTACATTTCCTGGCTAATTAAGTTAGAACACTGTAGGGCTGAAGAGATGGCTCAGAAATTAAGAGCACTCACTGCTCTCCCAGAGGACCCAAGTTCAATTCCCAGCATCCACATAGCAGCTACAACTGTCTGTTAACTTCATTCTAGGAGATTCAACACCATGGGATTCTTCTGGCCTTTGTGTATACCACACATACACATGGTACAGAAATACATGCAGGCAAAACACTCATACATATTAAAAAAAATCTCAGCATAAGTTAGGTCACTGACCTGTGAAGCAGGACCTTCTATTAGCACTACTGTATCTTTAGGTCTCCTAGATGCACCATCACCGCTACTAGAATTTATAATCCTTCATGACAAGCCACCTGTAAAACCTGTACTGTGTTCTTTTTTAGCCTAAATCAATGCTACCTTCAAGTCTCAAGGAAAGGAAAGACAAAAAAACAAAACAGAACTCCAAACTGGTATAATTTAGGAGAAAATGCCTACTTAGTGAATATAGCGTAATCTAGAATTTTATCCGTATATCAATGGTAAAATACAGACACAAAGGATCTTTTCTCGACTCACAAAGGAAACCAAATTCAAGCAAACAACAAGTGCACCGTGACTGGGGACACATCAGCTCTGATGTACACCACTTTACATCCCTGTTCATGGACGCTTGGAAAGAGGACATTGGATAAATATTAGTTAATCCATTCTCTCACTATTTGGAGTGAATTCAATAGATTTTCACAAATTTTATGAAGAAGCAGGCACTCATATGCTACAGCATGGAAAAGAAGGTAAAACCAATGCCATAAAAAAGCGGGCCTTAGATATCCATATTCGTGCTTGCGCTCTCTCTCACTCACGCTTGCGTGTGTGTGTGTGTGTGTGTGTGTGTGTGTGCGCGCGCGCGCGCGTGTGTGTGTGTGTGTGTGTGTGTGTGTGTGTGTGTG
>NC_022022.1:3861010-3862200 GCF_000317375.1 Microtus ochrogaster
GTGTGTGTGTGTGTGTGTGTGTGTGTGTGTGTGTGTGTGCGCGCGCACACACATGCTCTCAGCAGGGTCTCACTCTACAGTCCCTGGTTGGCCTGGAACTTATTATGTACCTCTAGCTTGAGGTCTCAAGCCTCCTAAGAGCTAGAATTATAGGTGTGAGGTACCATGGCTTTCTCTAGTTTCTTTCCCTTTTTTTTAAAAAAACAAAACAAAACAAAAACAAAAACAAAGACAAAAACCAAGGTCCCATGTATCTCAGGCTGGTTTCAAACCTTTTGTATAGCAGAAAATGACCTTGTGTTTGTAATCCTCCTGCCTCCACCTCCACTGCTAAGATTATAGGTATGTACCACCACCCCTGGCTTATGTGTTGGTGAAAACAGTCTAGACAAATACTACATAACTGAGTGATACCCCTAGCCTTCTCTCTAGATTCTTAAATTCTTTCTCTAAAATTCAATATAATTAATGCAAACAACAACCTAAGAACATCGAGTTTTAGTTACCTGGAGTAGTTTTATCCACTGAATTATAATCTTCTACTACAGAGTCCTCAATGACATCGCTGATTTTCTGCCATGGCTCCAGTTCTTCCTCCTCACATTCCATAAACAGGTCGGTGTCCGCCATGCTACCAGAAAGGAAAAAGTTAGTAAGACAATGATCTAGAACTGTAGAAACAGTTTTACACCAAGTGAAACATCTGTTTGAAAAGGGCATACTGTAAATAGGCTAGCCTGGCGCTTACTATGTTGTCCATATTGGTCCTCAACTCAGGGCAATCATCCTGCCCCAGCATGCCAAGTGTTGGAATAGCATGCGCCACTATCTATAGCTGCAATCATGCTCATGACTTCATCAGTAACCTACCCTCTCTACGCTACCAATGGATCAGACTGACAATTTTAATCCTTGACTATTAAAATCCTTTCTGCAGCAAAGTCTGCAATAATTTGACTTATAAAAGTTAAAGGTATGGCACATGCCTTAAACCTAGCACTCAAGAGGCAGAGGCAGGCAGATCTCTGTGAGTTCGAGGCCAGCCTAGTTTACAAGAGCAAGTTCCAGGACAGGCTCCAAAGCCACAGAGAAACAGTGTTGGGGGGGGAAGAGAAAGATAAAGGAAGGAAGGAAGGAAGGAAGGAAGGAAGGAAGGAAGGAAGGAAGGAAGGAAGGAAGGAAGGAAGGAA
>NC_022022.1:3862300-3867798 GCF_000317375.1 Microtus ochrogaster
GGGGGAAGAGAAAGATAAAGGAAGGAAGGAAGGAAGGAAGGAAGGAAGGAAGGAAGGAAGGAAGGAAGGAAGGAAGGAAGGAAGGAATGAATCAGGGTAAGAGAAATACATACAATGGCATTACAAATACAAGTAAGTGCAGTGGCTCTGCAAGGACAGAGATGGAACTATTTAGTCCATTATAAACTATTTTCCACCAATACTGACTTTTTCTTATTACATTATTTATTCAGTGTATATATGTATACATGTATACACGCCACAGCATACATGTGGAGGTGAGAGAACAACTTTTAGGAATTGATTCTCCCCCACCACATGGATCCCAGGAATCAAACTCAGGTTATCAGGCTTGGCAGCAGGTACCTGAGCCATCTGGCAAACTCAACTTTTTTTTTTAAAATATTTATTTATTAATTATGTATACAAGATCTGCCTGCATATATCCCTGCAAGACAGAAGAGGGCACAAGATCTCATTATAGATGGTTGTGAGCCACCATGTGGTTGCTGGGAATTGAACTCAGGACCTCTGGAAGAACAGTCAATGCTCTTAACCTATAAGCCCAACTTTTTTGAGACAGGATCTCACTATGTAGTATTAATTTGCCTGAAACTTGCTATGGTCTTGAACTCACAGAAAGCTACCTGCCTCAGCCTCCCAAGAGAGGACTTAGAGGTATACGCCCAAAATGGCATGCTATAAATGACAGAAAGCTAAAAGGAGGCTATGGGGGGGGGGAGTTAGAAGGGGACAAGCAGGGAGGAGCTAGGAAGATGGGGAAGGACTTGAGTTCGGTCCCCAGAACCCACATGCAAAATAAAACAAAACATCAAGTGTGGTGGTGAGGTACTCTTAATCAAATCACTGGGGAAGAAAGGAGATGGCAGATCCTGAGGCCTCGCTGGCCAGCCAGCCTAGACTAGCCAAAACAGAAGCTCCAGGTCAGAGAGGACCTTGTCTCAAAAATAAGGTGGTAATCAACTGAGGGAAACACCTATCTACACACACACACACACACACACACACACACACACACACACACACACACACACACCTAGTCAATCATCTGCTGGCCCCTGCCCATGAATACACACACACAAATTTTGTTAGAAAATGCCACAATGAAGCCCAAGCCCAAGCCTAATACTGTGATTTGAAAATATGTTTAATGATGTGTTATGTACAGTGCTTATAGTGTGTGCAAGGCTCTCCAACATACACACACAGATTAAAGTTGTGTTAAGATACTATTTAGTGATTGTAATGTTTAGGGTCTTTGTTTTGAAGATAGTGTCCTCCTATGTAGCCCTGGAAATCACTATGTAGACCAAGCTCCCCTTGAACTCAGAGAACTACAACTATTTCTGCCTCTGAAGTTCATGTCTGACTCAAGTTAGTTTTTTTCCCCCCCTTTGCTTTGGTTTTGCTAGACAGGGTCGTCTCTCTATTTAGCCCTGGATGTCCTAGAACTCACTATATAGATCAGGCTGGCTTAAACTCAAGAAATTCACCTGCCTCTGCCTCCTGAGTACACAGATTAAAGGCACTCCTCTCCATGCCCAACTTTGACTTGACAGTTTTGTTGTTAATACCATCTAGAATCATATGAGAACAGTCTCAGTGAGGGACTGCCTATATTGGGTTGGCCTGTGCGCATGTCCTGGGATACTTTTTTATTTCAATGTACACATAAAATGGCTTTGCCTGCATATATGTCTGTGCACTGTTTGTGTGCCTTATGCCCTTGGAGGCCAGAAGAAGGTGTCAGATCCCCTAGAACTAGAGTTACAGATGGTTGTGAGCCTCCATGTGGGTGCTGGTAACTGAACCCCAGAGCTCTGGAAGAATAGCCAATGCTTGCAACTAGTGAGCCGTCTCTCTATATCCCCTTTAAATTAACTGATGTGGCAAGACCCAGGTCACTGTGGGTACCACCATTTCCTAGACAGGGAGTGCTGACCTGTATAACTAGAAAAGGTGAGCTCACAGTGGTTAAGAGCACTGGCTATTCTTCCAGAGGACCCAGATTCAATTCCCAGCACCCATATGGCAGCTCACAACTGTCTGTAACTCTAGTTCCAGGGGATCTGGCACCTTCAAATAGGCATATATGCAGGAAAAACACAAATGGACATAAAATAAATACATATTAAAAAAACAAAGATGGGCTGGAGAGATGGCTCAGAGGTTAAGAGCACGGACTATTCTTCCAGAGGTCCTGAGTTCAATTCCCAGCAACCACATGGTGGCTCACAACCATCTGTAATGAGATCTGCTGCCCTCTTCTGGCATGCAAGCATACATGGAAGGAATGTTGTATACATAATAAATAAAATCATTAAAAAAAAAAAAAACAAAGAAAAACTGAGGAGAGTACATGCAAACAGGTAAGGTGAACATGTATTTATCCACTTCTATTCTTGACTGTGGACATGATGTGACTAGCTGTGTAAGTTCCTGCCCTGACTTCCCTACAATAATGATATGTTAGAACCTGGAATAAAGAAATAGTATGCTGAATAGACCTAAATTGCTTCATTTATTTGTTTGTTTGTCTATTGCTTTTTCAAGACAGGGTTTCTCTGTAGCTTTGGAGCCTGTCCTGGAACTAGCTCTAGTAGATCAGGCTGGCCTTGAACTCAGAGATCCGCCTGCCTCGGCCTCCCAAGTGCTAGGATTAAAGTTATGTGCCAAAACTGCCCGGACCAAATTGCTTTTTAAAAGATTTACTTTGGCCAATTAGTGGTGGCATATGCCTTTAATCCTAGCACTCGGGAGGCCGAGGCAGGTGGATCTCTGTGAATCTGGGGCCAGCTTGGTCTACATAGCTAGGTCCAGGACAGCCAGGACTACAGAGAAACCCTGAGTCAAAAAACAAACAAATAAAAAGATTTACTTTGTTTGTATGAGTGTTTTTTGTCTACATGAGCACCCATGTTTGTCTGGTGCCCACAGAGGTCAGAAGAGAAAGACAGATTCCCTGGACCTGGAATTATGGATAACTTGAACCACCAGCTGAGTGCTGGGAACCAAACCCAAGTCTGCCGCAAGAGCAGCAAGTGCTCTAGCCACTGAACTCCTCTCCAGTCCCTGAAGGACTTTATGTCCAGGTTTTCTTATCACAACAGCAGAAAGGAGGTTATGACTCTGATTACTGATTCTTCTTCTAACTTTTGCACTGCCGTACTCTAGTCTAGTACAGAAGTACTAGGAACTCTGCAAACTGTTTACAGGACCCCAGAGCCTACTTTTAATTTGCAAACATTGCCTACATTATATGTCGCTTTCAGAACAAAGCTTTTCAACTCTGCACTACAAAGAGCTGCTGCTGTTGTGCCTCCAGTATGAGCTGAGAAGGAGTGAGTTTCTTTGTCTTGAGATGAAACTAATACTATCCTCAACATTCACACAAAGCCTTCATTGGAAAAGGGTATCAGTGTCCTTAGCATCTTCGCACTTTCTGTACCAAATCCAGAAGCCCGAAACAGCAAAACAGAACAGAAAAGGAAACTATTCTGTATCCGTGTGTAAATTTGACAGCTGTACTTTGGGCAATGCCCAATAGATGGCATTGTCTCTTTGAAAATGTACCCACAATGTCTCAATGAGTCAAGGTGAGCCAGGAGCCCAGTCTGGAAACCTGTTTTAACTAGTAATGTTCTTAACTTGATCCTTGGAGGCATCTAATCATCTATTAAATTCTGCATGCATCCTCAAACCAAAACTACAAAGGTAAACAAAAGAGCAAAATATCTAAAGGATTACTTAAATTCTCTCATCCTGTTTAAGATATATTAGACAATGCTAGCCAGAAACTGAATTTCAAAAATCAAAAAAGAAAACCACAGACCTGGCGAGATAGCTGGATGGGTAAAGACACCACAACCTGGCCTGACCACTTCATTCTCAGCATCCACACGGTGGGGAGAACAGACTCCCACAAGTTGTCCTCTTACTTTCACAAGTGCTGCTACATGGGTACAGCTCCCCAGTACACACACACACACACACACACACACACACACACACACACACAGTAAATAAAGGTAAAAAACAAGAAATATATACATTTGAGCCAAATATTACAAAACACATGACTTTTTATTTGCCAATATAGTCCCAGTTTTTTACTATGTAACTTTATATGGTACAACCTTCTTTCAATCAAGAACCCAGAAAAGTGGCAAGTACAATCTGGACAGAAGCCTCTGCAGATGTTAAAAGGACACTATTTTCAAGCTGGGCAGTGGTGGTGCATGTCTTTAATCCCAGAACTTCAGTGGCAGAGGCAGGAGGATCTCACTCTGTGAGTTCGAGGCCAGCCTGGGCTACAGAACGACTTCTGTCACTTCAGCATGCATAACATTTGGGGGGGGGGGGACTGTAGGAGGTACCATCCCTCCTGGAGCATCCCAGTTTATCATCAGGACTGGGTGGTAATTAAACTGAGGTCAGCAGTGGGTGAGGAAGAAGAGGGTTCCCTGGTGCTCTGTGGCCAGTGAACCTAGCCTTTGAGGTGGGAATCCTAAGCCAGTGAGAGGCTTTGTCTAAAAAAAACAAGGAGGATGGAACTGATAAGGTGGTCAGGTTAAGACCGCAAACACTCCCACAGAGCACTCCAGTCCAGTTTTCAGTACCACGTCAGACAGCCCAACAAACTATAACTGCAGGAGACCTTGTGTTTCTGCCTGCTGGGGGCACCTATACTCATGGGCATACACCTGCAGACAGACACACACATACACGTAGTTACATCTGATATGCGCACCTTTGGAAAGCTAAGATTGTCCTTCACACACATGCATATATATAACCAAGCACATACATCCACACCAAAAAACTTCAGCAATATGATAAAATGTTCTATTTAAGCTAGGCAACGGTGGTGCATGCTTTTAATCCCAGCACTTGAGAGGCAGAGGCAGGCAAATCTCTGCAAGTTCGAGGCCGTCTGATCTACAAAGCCAGTTCCAGGACAGCTAGGAGTGTTACACAGAGAAAACCTGTCTTGAAAAAGCAAAAACAAAAATATTTAATACAGATATTAAAAAAAAACAACTAAGCATTCCTTTCATCGATCCATGATATATACTTCCGCATTTTTTTTTAAAGATAGGGTCTCAATATGCAGTCTTGGCTGTTGTCCTTCAACTCACTATATTAGACAACCAAGCTAGCCTTCCTTAAACTCACAGAGCTCCACCTGACTCTACATCAGGAATGCTAGGATTAAAAGCATGCACCACTACATCTGGCACTATCTTTTACTTAAAAAGAAAGTGGTATCAAATAAGCAGTATTAAAAATGTATAAATTCTGTCAGGCAGTGTTGGTATACACCTTTAATCCCAGCACTTGGAAGACAGAAGCACACAGATCTCTGTGAGTTAAAGGTCACCCTGGGTTACACAAGATTGATCAGTCTAAAAAAAAGAAACAGAGCCAGGTGGGGATGGCTCACTCCTCTGATCCAGGTGGGGATGGCTCACTCCTCT
>NC_022022.1:3867898-3870953 GCF_000317375.1 Microtus ochrogaster
CCAGGTGGGGATGGCTCACTCCTCTGATCCAGGTGGGGATGGCTCACTCCTCTAATCCAGGTGGGGATGGCTCACTCCTCTGATCCCATTTCTTGGAGTCACAAACCTTTAATCCCAGCATTAGGGAGGTGGAGGCAGGAAGGGATATAGCTGGGCAGAGAGGAATATAAGGCCGGAGGAAACAGGAGTTTAAGGCATTTGGTCTGAGGACTTGTAGAGACAGGATACCCCATTCGGTCTGAAGACTTCGTAAAGGTAAGAACTAATGGTTAGCTGTTCTGCTTCTCTGACCTCAGCAATATCTGACTCCAGGTTTTTATTATTAAGACCAACTAGAATTCGTGCTACATCTGGTTTCCAACTTTTGGGGCACAAATTCACGAAAAAGTTACCAGCCTGTGACTTTGGAGCCAAAGGCTTAGGCCAGAGCTACACACAGCAGGAGTCACCACCCTGGGGCCAGGTTTTCCTTTCTTTTCTCCCAGTGGGTTGTGGGCTTTCCCTGGAATCCCTTCTTGGGCTGCTGCCTTGAAACCCACTCAGGCTTCTACTGTTCTATGCAGCAGCACTCAACCTCACATCTTCCTCAACATTGTCAGCAGATCTGGTCAGACAATTGAGAATTCTTTTTTTTAATTTAATTTATTTATTATGTATACAATATTCTGTCTACATGTATGCCTGCAGGCCAGAAGAGGGCACCATTTCAGATGGTTGTGAGCCACCATGTGGTTGCTGGGAATTGAACTCAGGACCTTTGGAAGAGCAGGCAATGCTCTTAACTGCTGAGCCATCTCTCCAGCCCCCACAATTGAGATTTTTTTTCAAGACAGGGTTTCTCCGTAGCTTTTGGTTCCTGTCCTGGAACTAGCTCTTGTAGACCAGGCTGGTCTCAAACTCACAGAGATCCGCCTGCCTCCTGAGAGCTGGGATTAAAGGCGCGCCACCACCGCCCAGCTCACAATTGAGAATTCTTAAAGAGGGGAATTAGTTTAAAAAAAAGGGGGGGGGAGAACGCTATTACAATAGGGAGTTAGGTCTCTGATGATGTAATACATGATTTAAAATTGAAACAATCAAATCAATTAAATGAAGGGATAATCAATTTAACCAGCATTGACATAATGTTAATTATCATTTTGATAATCTTTATTGCTGGTTTGATAATTCTTGGTTTATCTTTAAAAAGCTTGTTAATATGAGTGCCAAGATACAGGCCTTAGAAAAACTTATTAAAACAGATCATAAAGTTATTCAGATCCAGACAAAAGAATTTAAAGAATCAATTTCAGTGTTGCATTATAAGGTTAGAGAGGAACAGCCTAAAGTTTTCAAAAAACCAACCTTAATATATCCATCATCTCCTTATAGAAATTTCCAAATGACAGATATCCTCAAGGCTATTTAAGCACTCACTAGAATCCTGTGGAAATGTTAGGTTTAAGGAGATTCAGGGAAGCGATGGTCTCATATGGCATGCATTAATCTTTTGTGAAACAGATGTTAAACTCATGGTCAAAGCTGGGTGGTGTATGCCTTTAATCCCAGCATGTAAGAGGCAGAGGCAGGTGGATCACTTTGAGTTTGAGGCCAGCCTAGTAACATAACAAATTCCAGGACAGGCTCTAAAGCTGCACAGAGTAATCCTGTCTTGAGAAACAAACAAAAAAAAACAAAACAAAAACTTGTGGTCAATTTGTAATAGAATTATTCCTCAAGACTGGAGAGACTTGGTTACAACAGTCTTAGAGCCTGGTCCTCAATTACAATGGAGGTCCTGGTAGAAAGATGAGGCTAAGGCCATTAAACAGCAAAGACCAACTTCCTGGACAGGGAGATGATGCCAATGTACAAAGGCAATCTTATGGTGACCACACAGTGCCTTTATGCCATGCAGCAGCTTTGAATGCTTGGGACAGAATTGAAGTAGGAAAGAAAATTGAGTCATTTACTAAAGCTATACAGAGCCCAAAGGAAACCTTCATGGATTTCTTACAAAGACTGACTGACTTCAGCAGTAAATAGAATGACACCAAATTCAGAAGCTAGACTAATAATTGAATCTCTGGTCTTTGAAAATGCTAATTCACAATGCAAAAGGGTAATTAGGCCATTAAAGGCAAGATCAGCACCCTTGGAGGAATGGATCCGAGATACAATCAATACTGAATCTCATGACCATGATGATAGGAGAGGTGTTTTTCAGAGATTTGAAGAAAAATTGCAACATCAAGTGTTTCAATTGCAATAACCAAATTCACCTAAAAAGGGATTGTGAACATTGTTTGTAGAAACAATGTTTTTTCTAAGCATAAATCAAACAGAGCGCCCCCCCCCCTTTCTGGATTATGCAGAAGGTGTGGCAAGGGCAGGCACTGGACTAATGAATGTAGTCCAACAAGGGGCAGTCAAGGTAATCTGCCGTTGGGAAATGCCTTGAGGAGCATCTTGCAGGCCCCCATGTCAAATTTGGATCAGTCATTTCCTATTGTTATGGAGGAAACACCTTCCTAGTTTACGATCTTTGTGGCAAAAATTAATCACTGGGCAAGAAAGTGCCCTTATCCTGACTGCTGACAGTATGCTCTCCAAATTGGACAAGCAAGACCCAAAAGAGTGACTGCCAAACCTTGCCTGGACAAAGCAGGACAGTCCTTCAAAAACCCTGCTTCACAGAAAAGTCTAACAAATATGCTAGGCCTGTAGGCTGAAGATGGATGCCCCAACACTGCAAAGGAACTTGGGTGATTGTCCAGGCAACTATTTCTGTCATATCTCACATTTTTTGAAAGTTGCTTGCTTGCACTTCCTCCTTACACAATTAATTTTATTTCCTTCTCAGGTCTCTGAGGGAGTTGAAGACTAGATAGTTATTAGTTTTCCTTGTTTATAAGACGCAGAAAAGAAACTCACTAAAGAGGTATAAAGTGTATAAGGTTGAGAAACATCAAAAGATAGTTTGGGGCCGGGCGGTGGTGGCGCACGCCTTTAATCCCAGCACTCGGGAGGCAGAGGCAGGTGGATCTCTGTGAGTTCGAGACCAGCCTGGTCTACA
>NC_022022.1:3871053-3875876 GCF_000317375.1 Microtus ochrogaster
GATAGTTTGGTTGGTAATGCAAGTTAGGATAGAAAGTGAATTAGGTACAACACTGTGGACTCACCAAGATAGAACAGATAATGGAATATTAAGGTCAGCCTGGTCTACAGAGCTGGTTCAGAACAGCTAGGGCTGTCACACTGAGAAACCCTGCCTTGAAATATAAAATAATAAAATAAAACAAAAAAGACATTGATGGCTAGCTCTAAAAATGTAATTTAATGGTTTTTAGCAAGGCAGAGGAAACGGGGAAGAAGCACAAGGCTTGTCAGAGCCACATGCTCAAATGGGCTAGTGTCCCTTTAACTACCATTATCTTTTTGACTAGTTAACAATTTAGGCTGAATTTCTTAAGTTTCCCTAATGCTAGAAGCAACTATCATGAGATATGTATGCATCTCATGATAATTGATACATACATACACACACATTTTTCAGACACTAAAAAATAATCAGAAAAAAAGAAGTGGAGGGGTTGTTTAAGAAATGAATCCTAAACTGGGCGATGGTGGCACACGCCTTTAATCCCAGCACTCGGGAGGCAGAGGCAGGCGGATCTCTGTGAGTTCGAGACCAGCCTGGTCTACAGAGCTAGTTCCAGGACAGGCTCCAAAGCCACAGAGAAACCCTGTCTCGAAAAACCAAAAAGAAATGAATCCTAGGGGACTGGAGAGATGGCTCAGAAGTTAAGAGCATTGCCTGCTCTTCCAAAGATCCCAAGTTCAATTCCCAGCAACCACATGGTGGCTCACAACCATCTGTAATGAGGCCTGGTGCCCTCTTCTGGCCTGCAGGCATACATGCAGACAGGATATTGTATACATAATAAATAAATAAACAAATATTTAAAAAAAGAAATGAATCCTAGGTAGATTCTATAGGTAGCCAGATATACTGTGAGACAAAGTCTTTAATTAATCCATTATTAACATCTTGACAAACTAGCTGGTTTCTGCATTTTGCAGTAATTATACTGGTAACATGATCTTTATGCACTCAACAGGCATTATTTTATTTTTTTATTTTTGGTTTTTCGAGACAGGGTTTCTCTGTAGCTTTGGGGCCTGTCCTGGCACTCGCTCTGTAGACCAGGCTGGCCTCAAACTCACAGAGATCTGCCTGCCCCTGCCTCCCAAGTGCTGGAATTAAAGGCGTGTGCCACCACCGCCCGGCTCAATAGGCTTTAACAACATAACTCACACAGTCCTATCAGTAATACCAGTCTTATCTTTGGCATTCATCCTAGCATCCACGATAGAGCATTTGCCTAGCATGTGCTCGGTCCTCATTTCAATGTTCCACATGCTGTAACTTGTGTTTTGGTAGGTTCTTTTTACTTCTACATTAAAAAAAACTCTTGATTGTACATCTGTGAGAGCAGATAGATGCATGTGTTCTGTGTGTGCAAAGGCCAGAACCAAGTGCCAGAGGTCCTCTCCTATCACTCTCCCCAAACTTGGAGCTTGCATCTTCTTGGCTACACTGGAAAGCCACCTAGCCCCACAGATACTTCTGTCTCCATTGCCAGCAAAGCTGGAGCTACAAGTATGTACAGGTTGCCCAGCTTGTCACAATGAGTGCTAGGATTTCAACTGCTGAGCCATCTCTCCAACCTCCACCCTTGTACTATTTCACACTGTACATTGATTATGTGGAAAGCACCAATTTACTGAGTTATGCCTACCTTCCAAATGGCATTTTCATCATGCCATTTTAAAGATTTCACACACCATGTAATCTCCCAATCTCTCCCACACACACACCTCTTCTCTAGTTTTGAGGCTTTCTCCAGGACACCTTGAACTCAAGTTAATCCTTCTGTCTCAGCCTTTCATTGGGATTATCAGCATGGTACCATCACACCCAACTACCTATTTTTATAAATTATTTTTATTTTCTGTGCATTGGTGTTTTGCCTGCATGTTTGTCTGTGTGAGGGTGTCAGATCTTGGAGTTACAGACAGTTGTGAGCTGCCATGTGGGTGCTGGAGATTGAACCCAGGACTTCTGGAAGAGCAGCCAGTGCTCTTAACCACTGAGCCATTTTCCAATCCCTCAAACTACATTTTTAAAGTCACAGTTATTAACTATGGCTATTATTTTTTTAAAGTTTGCCAAGTCCTGGGACAATGTTAAAATTCAAACTGTTTAGTTTTTCAGAATTCTAATTTTCCTTTAATTTTATCAATGGAAACAAATGCAATTGTTTTCCTAGTACTGACAAAACTCACTCCATTCATCCAGAATGAACAATGACGTGTCAAGTCTAGTCTGTCCGTCATCCTCACAGGGGAAAATGCAACTCAACGCAACAAGCGGCTTACAGCAACTCAATCCCACAGAAGCAGTCCCTCATGACAACAGTCCCACCTCCAGAGCGGTGGGCAAGACCTTCATACAATAGTGTTGTGACTGCTACCACAATTCAATTTTCTGATTGAATCTGAGCCCCCTCCCGCCTTCCAGGAGGGAACTTAGATGTAGTGCTTTAAGCTTCATCAAAAGCTTGTAGCTTGGCACAGATACACAGATATCAAAACCTATTATAGTGCTAACCCAGGAGCCCAGGAATGGGAAATATATTCAATCTTAAAAGAACATTAAAAACCTTGTAGGGTGAAAAAAAAAAAAAAAGCTTGTAGCTGAGAAGGTAGTAAGTCCTAATGGGGAAGCTACAGTTGTTATTTTGCTACATGGCCATTACATACCCACCAAATGACCTTCTAAACATGTATGTTTATGCACACAGTGCTGCTGTCGGCTCTGGCCAGAGAAGCATCTTTCTGCAATGTTTCGTCATGCATTTCATTATGCAAAGACTCATCACTGGCCAAAGTGCTAATAAGAGGCTGTAGAAGGCAGCTCAATTCTACAAGGACTCAGAGAGGAAGCGGAAACAATGTTCAGAGGCTGCGGCTCACTGACATGCGCTCTTGAACTCACGGCAATTGTGATGACCTGCACAAACCTGCACAGGGCTATGCCAACACGCCATCGTGAAAGGGAAGGGGATCAGAACCCCACCCTCATCTCTAGTCACTTAATGCACTGGGGTAAAAAGGGGTTTTCATCATGGTAAGTTGCTCATTTCCTGTAATCAAGACTAAACTCACCAGGTCACCCACCCCCATGGCCAAAAAGTTATGAAGGTAGGAGGGGGTTGGAGGGAGGGGATAAGGAGGAGTGGAAGGGGGAAGAGAGGGTAATGGGGTGTGAATACAATCAAAATACATTACACACATGCACAAAAATGTCATAATAAAATATATACTCATGTATAATTAATACATGCTAATGAAATACTTTAAAAATACTTCCACAGACAATATAAATGCTTCATATGGGCTTTTCATTTTTATTAGATTCTTAAAAATTAAAGATATACTCCAAAGCTGAAATTGAATTAATGTCAACAGTCTCATGATAAGCTGCCCAATCTCCATCAAGGGCATTCTCAAGTCAACACACCAGCCTATGGTGACACTGCCTTGCTTTTACCTAAATTACTTTTGAATCACCAGTGCAAAAGTCATGGGAGAAAAACAAAAAAAAGCCTTAGTTATAATTCAGAATAGTTATGGCCTCAAAACTCCCCTGACAAGGTCTGAGGGCTATCTCCTGGGCTCAGTTAACCACAAAGCGAAAATTCCTAGATTATATCCCCCATTCACAAGATGGAGTGGCAACTCTTATGCCCCGGTCTGCTCTCAAAGTCCACTCTGTTTTATTTCGGTTTGACATATCCCACAATATAGTAAGAGGACAGAATCTAATTATTTTAACATATTTTGATCGTCTTTCTACAGAACCTATAATTGTTAACGTCTGGATTATCTCAGTTATGAGTGCCAATTGTAAAAACAGCATTGGCCCTCCACCCTGCCCAAAACCAAAAAAGTTATGGGGTGCCCATTGTAAAGATGGCGTTGGGCCTCCACCTTACCCAAAAGCAAAAAAAAAAAAAAAAAAACAAAGAAAACTTTGAGGCACAAAGCCCTTAAACTGCACGTTTTACAATCTTCAAAACATTTTTATGTACTCTAAAGTTAAGAAGACTAGGATCAATAAGTCACCATCCAAGCTCCTAGATCCAGAACAAGGTCTGGGAAGCCACTGTTCAAGCTGCAGCACCCTCGTCTTCCCCTTCACCTGGGGAAATTCCTTTTAAACCATTTTTTTGGAGGCGTTTTGTGCTACAAAGGGAGGTGAATAGAAGTGTGGGGAAAAGGGGCTACCCTCTGCACTGTTCTGTAATATACTACACTTCGATCTCCATTTCCTCCTCGAGAACGAAAAGGCCAAAGACTCTCAGCTTTTTCTGAAGGCTTAAAATAAGTGAGAGGAGAAACGTGCAGTGTTAGTGACAGTTTGAAAGAATTCCGCAACCCGGGAGAGGAAACCAGGGAAAGCAGGTGGCTCGATGACATTATTCTTTTTCAGTAGGTGTTGGGAATCTAAAGAAAATAGTCCTTGGGCTAAACATGGCGCCTACAGCGGCAGGACATAATCACCAGAAAATAGATTCTGCCCCATACCATCTGTAAATCACGGCGCCATCCTTGCATAAATTTGGGGGCCGAGGGAGGAGACTTCGTCAACTAGCTGCAGAGACTTGGGATGTCCTCGCAACCGGAGCGGGATTACATAACACAGGGGACCGGCAGAGCAGTCGCTTGCTTCCCTCCTCCCGCTCAAAACCAGCGCTCACGCCTCCACCCGTGGGGGCGGCGGGAACCCCCGGGCTCCGCCGCTCCCTCCACAGCTGCGGCCCCGCGTACCAGCCCCCCATCCCCAGCGACCGCCGCCCGCGCCCGCGCCGCCCA
>NC_022022.1:3876123-3901247 GCF_000317375.1 Microtus ochrogaster
CATTGTCTCGCTTCGGAACGCCTCGCCCAGCGAAAAGATAACGGAACCCCCGGGAGAAGGGGGTGGGGAGCGCCGGGGCTCGCTCGCTCACTCACCTCCCGTGGTCGTCGCCGCCGGTAGTCTGACCCGAGGAAGGCGCCGTCGCCTTAAAGGGACCTTGCACCCGGCGCCGGGAGTAGGGGGTGGGAGCAGGGGAGGGGACGGGGGCTCGGGGGGGAGACGCTGAAGAGGGAACCGTTGAAAGCTCCTCTCCCCGAGGGTGAAAGGAAGCCTCCCTCGGGTTCGAGTGATTGGGGTGGATTTTTTTTCCCGAGGGGGGCGGGGGGGCCCCGAGGGAGGGGGTGGGGGGGCCAAGGAATGCGGCTCCGTGTACGGGAGCTGGCGCGGGGGAGAGAGACGCCGACTCCCCCCACCGACCCTCTCGCCCCGCGGAGGGATATCTCTCGTCACTTCCGCCCTCCGCTTCTCATGCTCTTTCAATTGGCTGGAAAGTGTGCTACGTCATCGCTCATCCTAACCCTGGTCCGGCCTTCTTTTCTAGTCAAGTTTGTCTGGTCCTGCAACTAAATAAAGAAAAAGATTTCATGGAGAAAAAGAGTAATTAGCTTCACAAGCAGTGTCCAAATTTTGCTGAGAAAAATGGGACTCCCAAAGAAAATATTTCCCAATTTACTTTCTTAGACTTTCCAGAGGAATTTGGACTCTCCCTTACTTTCTACTCAAGGTTTATTCCCAATCCAAGGGAACTTCATGCCACAGCAAGATGGTGAGTCCCAATGGCACCAACCACTGTTATTGCAACAAAGAACAAGATAACACTCTTCTTTAAGCCACACTTGTCCCATAGCCTTCTGTGACAAAGGCCTTGTCTAAATGAGCTACTTGGGGGGGGGGGATTGTTTGTTTGTTTTTTGGTGTTTTTTGTTTTGTTTTGAGGCAGGGCCTTTCTTCAGAGCTTTGGCTGTCCTGAAACACACTATGTAGAACAGGCCAGTCTCGAACTCACAAAAATATGCCAGCCTCTGCTTCCCTAGCGTTGGGACTACTGGTATGTACCATCATACCTAGCTAAATGAATACCTTGAAAACCAATTTACCAGGGCTGGAGAGATGGCTCAGAGGTTAAGAGCACTGACTGCTCCTCCGGAGGTCCTGAGTTCAATTCCCAGCAACCACATGGTGGCTCACAACCATTTGTAATGAGATCTGGTGCCCTCTTCTGGCCTGCAGGCATACATGGAGGCTAAACACTGTATACATAATAAATAAATAAATAAATAAATCTTTTTAAAAAGAAAAAGAAAGCCAATTTACCGTAAAGCTTTTCTGGATTCTGGAGAGAAAACCCTTGGGATTGATTATCAAGGTTATTCTTCCGGTGGGAACTGCTTCGAAACCATTGTGAGCAGGCTCGGGAACCATAGATTGCATGGCCTGTTGAATTGGTTCAAACAAATTGATTAGTCCGTTCAAGATTATCACTTTTTTACGTGAACATAAACTAACTTCTGGTAGCTAAAAATGTTTGTCTTTGTGTCCCGAGATGATAAAATTTTAGGATTTTCCTTGGAAATTTGAGAACGATCTTTAAGCCATACATTGACACTTGCTCCAAATCAACTTCTAAACAAAGATTCTTGGTGCAGGGACGGGTAGATCCAGAGCCATAGCTCCTCCTTTGTATATAATCTCCGAACTACCAGTCACTTGCAGCCAGTGAATGATAGCTCAGCAAATTGATCCATGTTTTATTGACCACAAAAAGCCATTGTTCCATCATTCTGAAGATATGTCCTGTACCACTGATGTACCATTAATTCAATCTTCATTCCCTGTGTTTCCTGTGCCAGGCACTATTCTCGGTGCTAGGAATCAACAAAGTTCCCGGGGCTGGAGAGATGCCTCACTGGACAAGAGTTGCTGCTGCCCTTCAAGAAGATCAGAATTCAGTTCCCAGCACTCCATCCTGCTCACAACTGCCTATTCCCCCAGCTCCCAGGATCCAGTGCCCTCTTCTGGTCTGACTGGCATCTACACTCATGTACATAACCTCCACCCCACCCTCATATATAATTAAAAACAAAACCACAAAAATAATCATGAATTTATTTGTTTAATTAAAGCATAATAATATAGAAAACACAGGATGGTGGTAGTGTACCCCTTTAATCCCAGTCCTGGGGAGGTAGAAGAGGCAGATCTCTGTGAGTTTTAGGTCAACCTGGTCTAGAAAGTGAGTTCAAGGACAGCCAGAACTACATAGGGAATAGGGAGACCTTGTCTTGAAAAATTATACATATATATATATATATGAGAGAGAGAGAAATCCACAAATCCTTGTATATGTGACACAGATATGAGATAGTAAACATGCACATAATAAACTCCTCCACCAGTTATTATTAACTATCAAATAGCCCCGAAATTTACTGGTTAAATATTATGATTCAGGAAGGTGATTAGCTAAGCAGATGATTCTCATTTGTCTCTTATATGGTGGTAGGGCTGCAGTCATCTCAAAAGCTTCCATACATGTCCGGAAGTTGGCACTATTGCGCTGGACTGCAGCTGTGGCTGTTGGCCAGAATACTTAGAAACGGCCTCTCCATATGACCTTGGCTTCCCATATCAGAATGACTGCAGGCCTCAAGATGACCAGGCAGAGACTGATGGCTTTTGTGACCTGGATGCTTTTCTGCTTCCTAGGAAGGCAACCTGCCAAGTGCCACCTGAGTGAATAGTATGTGATTTGGTAAATGCTATGGCAAGGGGTGGATTCCGGGCTGGACAGCTAGTGCAGGGGATGGTAGAGAAGTGACTGGCTTGCTGTTGTTGTTGTTTGCTTGCTAGTTTTGTTTTTTAATTAACTTATTTGTTGTTGTTTTGCTTCCCCTCCCCTCTGCCCAGTTCCTCCCTCCTCCACGCCCTGCCCCACTGCCCCCCCCCCATGCACTGTTTCTGAGAAGTGACTGTTTAGGCGGAGCTGTTGGAGAAAGCCTTGTTAAAGCAGCATATGGACAAAAATCTGAAAAGAATGAAGCAGAGTTCAGGATTTCGTCCTGATGAAAGCAAAACTACCGGCGATTTCAGCTCCTCCACAAGTGAAGTGATCTGCTGCTTTTAAAGATCTCTTGACAGTTTGTGGGAGGGGCTGACAGGGAAACCAAAGAGGATATTACTGTATTCACCCTGGCGGACCAGGATGGCAGTGGTGAAACCACCTCTTTAGCTGAGGGAGTTCTGTAGTTTTTTCTTGTTTTGTTTTGTTTTTTACTTTCCCATACCTATTTTTTTCTGTCATTTGGTCTGTGCTCCGGGAGACACCTTTGGTCCACAACAGCTAACAGAACTGTGTGAGTGATGGTGCTTTGACTTCCATAAGGGAAAAAAAGGAAGAAAACATGCCGATCATAAAAACGGAGATCTTTGGAGGACTGGATGAGCAAACAGAGGGTAAACATCAGCAAGCAATTACGGAACGGACAGGACAGCGCAGTGCTCAGGATTAATGAACAGTTCAGTAATGGATAGCTGAGAGACAAAGGCATTTTGTAGCCAGAGGAAGCTGCAAAGTAGGTACCACTTCAGGGCACTAGAACGCTATTTCAGAAGCGGCTGGACAAGCTGGGCATGGTGGCACGGACTTGGCAAGTGACTCAGAAGTGAAGGCAGGGGGTCAAGAGTTCATCCACAGCATACAGTGACTATGGGCTGGGCACAAAAAGAAAACTCTCCAGCCCATGTCGTCGCTGTAATAAGAGGGGCTGTCTGGGTTCATTGGGACAGTGCTGGGGCATTTGGGTGTCATCACAAAACACATGGGTTTCTGGGATGGAAAGGCTGTGGCCTTTCTGTCTTCTGAACCATCTTGATTATGATGAGAAATGGGAGCAAGAGAACAAATGAAGCAAACCCTTAGAAATCAAGTCACACGCGCCTCTGAAGCACTGGAAAGGGGGCTGGACAACACTATAGTTCAAGTTACTGAAGAAATGAGACCCTCATAATAACACCCCTTTACACACACACACACACACACACACACACACACACACACACACACACACACACACACACCAGTCTTCAGTAGCCAGGTTAGAGACAGCGAATCCTTTCCGGCTGGGTTTCTAGGAAAGGAAAATGGAGGCTAATGGCAGCCCCCAGTGGAGCCTTTCACAATTAGATAGCAAGGGAGAGGTTCTTGTCCACTTATTTGCTTCCTTCAACTACGGTTTCCACCACAGGTTGAAAATTAAGGCCACCTGTCGCTTGGAAAGTGTCAAATGCCCCCAGCAAAGGCACAAAGGCAGAGGCATCCTCTGTGGTGTCCTTCTGCTAATACACAGACCCAGTCACTGAGGTTCAGTGTGAGGTGGACCCGGAGGAGTTGCAGTGGGCAATGTGGTTGGGAGTGGAAAGAATACCAATACCCTCAGGGTGGGAGAAACTGAAAAGTAAAGCGACTTCATTTTGGGAAATGTAGTAGGAAGAACAAAAACGACAAAAATTTTCATCATCTGAGCAGCTCCTAAACTGGAAACTGGATTAACATCTACTGCACTGAGCCTGGGAGGAAGTCAGCACCTCCGAGCCGCAAGGAGGATGGGGGGGGATGCCAAACCCCACAGGGAAATCACCAGGAAGTAAGCGGCTACTGGAGCTCCTTTGAGCGGCCCCAGAATAATGAGCTTAGAAGCTGTGGCCAGCTTTCATTTGCAGATACCACCTTAAATGCAAGGGGCTCCGGAGCTGAGGAAAAGAAACTTAAAGATTGGGTTTGAGAGAAAGGGAGATTACTCATTAGATTTTAGCAAGGAGCAATTAAAGGTCTCTAGCTTCAAAATGTATGTTGCAAAAATTCACGAGAGCAACTTCATCAGCCAGCAAGATTTCACTGTGAATTCCTGCCTGATTTCATAGGTGATAATGACTTAGTGTAGCTTCATCTTAATATTATTTAAGAGACACCCACAAGCAAAACTGTGCTGTTGCTATGGAGTTGGCCAGGTGTGATTACCTAGTAACTTAATTAATGTTATAAAGCTTCATGGGAATATAAATTGTATTATTTGATAGATACTTGATGTCTGACTGGTTCATGTTATAATGGACTGCTGAGAAAAAAATTAATAATGATTTTCCTCTTTTTCAAGTTAACAATATTTGCATTTTAATATAGCCATGAATAATTTCCAGAAAGCAACCAAGAAAAGTAAATCATTTACCAGCTCATTCTTTCAAAGGATTTGAAGATTAATCATTGTAGATGAGATGCAATTCTTGAAAATCAAGGTTCAGAGGTTTGCGTGTGCACAGAGGTCAACCTTCTTTTTTTTTAATTATTATTTTAATTATAGTAGCATGCTGGTCTGACCATCCTACACAAAGGCTTTGTCTCTCCTCTGTGTGTGTGTCTGCGTGTATACCTGTCTCCCTTCCAGTTAAAGTCACGCTATGTAGTCCTGGCTCTCTTCAGACTAGCTAGGAAGACCAAACTGGTCTAGAATTTGGAGTGATCATTCTGCTTCAGCCTCGGGAGTCACAGGATAGCATGCTCCACTGCTCCCTTGTTATTGAGGATATACAGCAAAAGCAGAAAAAGAAAGGAAGCTATTGCCCATGGCAGCAAAAGAATCCATTTGGAATGCCTTTTTTACTTCCCTGAAACGAAAGGTAATAAAATCTGAAAACATCTGCCAGACAAGATTTTTAAATATTAAAAAAAAAAAAGAAAGAGAAACTGTAGAGATGGTCAGAGGTTAAGAGCACTCACTGCTCTTCCAGAGGTCCTGAGTTCAATTCCCAGGAACCACATGGTGTCTTACAGGCATCTATAATGAGATCTTGTGCCCTCTTCTGGCATGCAAGCATATATGGAAGGAATGTTGTATACATAATAAATAAATAAATCTTTAAAAAGAAAGAAGAAAAGACAGACACAGTATCTCAATACTCTTGGTGATCCTCCTGCCTCGGTGTCTCAAGTGCTTGGAATGCACCAGCACACATGGCTTGAAATAATTTTATAGAAGAAAAACAACTTCACTTTCTTCTGTCCAGGAAGTAATTCTTGTTACTGAGTCTGGGTTAGTGCAGTTGTGCTATAACAAATGCCACCAACCTTTTTCCTCCCCAGCTGCCTGGCAGGCGTCTACCTCTTCTTCCAGTATGCCAAGACCCTATTTCTAGCCGAGAAGAATGGCTTCCATATTCTCTTCCAGTATGTCGAGACCCTATTTCTAGCCAAGAAGAATGATTTTTCTAAACTTTTTCTGCATTGTAAACCCCTACAGTGTTTTGCCTGCATGGTCACCTTCACGCCAGATGAGGGCGCCAGATCTCACTACAGGTGGTTGTGAGCCACCATGTAGTTGCTGGGAATTGAACTCAGCACCTCTAGAAGAGCAGCCAGTGCTCTTAACCACTGAGCCATCTCTCCAGCCCCCCCTCAGTCATCTTAACGAAGAGGATAGACTATCTCAGAAAAAATGCACACTTGAACAGACATTTGCAGAACCTTCAGACCTGAGGCCCATTTGTGGGTATGCTGGCCCTGAGGAAAGATCATGCCCACCCAGGTTCTTAGATAAGAACTGCCCAGAGAAACGCTACTTTTCCTGATTATCTAGGGCTTGTGTAGTCAGAGAACTGAAGACCGTTCTGCTAACAGGTGGTTTCTCACTGTTATTACTATCATTCACATAGAATGTTATTTCATATCTGGAATGTCAAGGAGCCTCTAGAGAACACAGATGACCAGGTGGCCTGGCTGCTTCAGTGAGTGGAATTGACTGATTGTCTTTGGCATTGAGGAAGGTCGCTCAGATTCTACATCCCTGCAAATATGGTGGCTCTTTTGGAAAGCCTGGCCCCACTCCCATGACCGATGCCTTAACTCTGGGTCAAGAAATATTCGTGCAAACCACTTTGCATTTTCAAGAACCCGCTCTGGCCGGACAGTGGTGGCACACGCCTTTAATCTCAGCTCTAGGAGGCAGAGGCAGGTGGATCTCTGTGAGTCTGAGGTCAGCCTGGGCTACAGAGTAAGCTCCAGGACAGGCTCCAAAGCTACACAGAAAAATCCTGTCTTTTAAAACAAAACAAATAAACAATCAAAAACGAACCTGCTCTGACTCATTTCTATGGTCAACCTGATAAAACCAAACATTTTCTAGCAGAGGGAGTCTCAACCTAGGGAGTGTCCAGATCAGACTGGCCTGTGGCCATGTCTGTGGGAAATTGTCCTGACTGTTGAATGATATGGGAGGGCTCAGCCTACTGCCGGCAATGCTACCCCTGAGCAGACGGTTCTAGGATATATAAGAAGCTGAGAACAGAGGACCAAGGGAGCGAGCCAGTAGGCAGTGTTCCTCCAAGGTCTCTGCTTCAGTTCCTGCCTCTATATTCCCGCCACAAGTTCCTGTCCTGACTTCCCTCAATGGTTGATTGTTATCCTGAAGTGTAATCTGAAACAAACCTCTTCCTCTCAAGTTACTTTTGGTCATGACATTTATCACAGCAACAGCAAATGTGGACACCTTTCTTGCAGCTGAAGTTAGACTTCAAGAATTAATTTGGCTCAGAGCATTTAAAAGTTAATCCAAGTCAGGCAATGGTGGCGCACACCTTTAATCCCAGCACTCAGGAGGCAGAGGAAGTCGATCTTTATGAGTTCGAAAACTGGTCTGGTCTACAGAATGAGTTCCAGGACAGCCAGGGCTAACAGAGAAACCCTGTCTTAAAAAACAAGACAAAAGTTAATTAATTAATTACAAGGTTAATTAAAAAACTACTGTCCTGGTAGTACACACCCAATATTCAGGAAGGCTGAGGCAGTAAGATCACAGTGTCACAGTCAGCCTGTGCTACATAGAGAGTTCTAGGCCAATCTGGGACAGAGCAAGAGCCTAAATCAGCTGAGTCTGATCCCCAAAGAGAGAGTTGGGACTCCCACTTAAACTCAGAGCTTGCTAAGTCTGCCTCTCCGGCTTGCTCTGAGGATCCCATGTCTCCCCATGTAACTGTGGAAAACAAAATACATCACCTTTGGCCTCCACAGTATGCACACACTCCCTCACCCACATGCACGCATGCACATACATGCATGCACGCTCGCGCACACACACACCCATGCACTCACACATGTGATGTGGGAGTGTCATATATCAATCTGTTGATTTCATTGGTTAAGCAATAAAGAAACTGCTTGGCCCTCATAGGTTAAAACATAGGTGGGAGGAGTAAACAGAACAGAATGCTGGGAGAAAGAAGCTGAGTCAGGGAGTTGCCATGATTCTCCCACTCCAGGCAGATGCAGGTTAAGATCATTCCTGGTAAGCCAGCTCGTGGGCTACACAGATTAATAGAAATGGGTTAGATCGATATGCAAGAGCTAGCCAATAAGAAACTGAAACTAATGGGCCAGGCAGTGTTTAAAAGAATACAGTTTCCGTGTAATTATTTCGGGTAAAGCTAGCCATGCAGGCGGCCGGGTGCCGGGGATGCAGCCCCGCCGCTCCTATTCCAACATGCATGCACATACATGCACGCTCGCGTGCACACACACACACATGTACATACATGCACACGCATGCATGCACGCTTGCGTGCACACACACATGCACTCACGCATGCACACATGCACTCCCCCTAGTACGACGTTTTAAAAGTAGCTCTCTTCTGTTCCTCCTTTTCGTTTACTTTTTCCTGATTATGATCCCCAGGCAAGAAAACACTGTTTCCTCCTTCCTCCTCCCCTTTATGCTCTTTCAGTAGTAGGCAGTGGATTTTATGGCCTGGCAAACATTCAAAGAATCCCTAACTTCTCCACTCTGCAGGACGATTCTCTGAGTTAAGTCCTCAGAGTTTAAAGTCCCCACAACTGGAGAGAGGTTTTACTTTAAAACTAAAAAAGAAAAAGAAAAAAATGTGGGCAGTCTTTCAAGCAACTGAGCTCACTTACCAAGTTCTTGTCTTGCTCTGCACCCTTACTCTGAGTGTCACAAACATCGTTACCATAGTTACACATTGTCATTTCCCCAGGCAGATGGAAGCCATGAGCCAACTAAGGAGTCATTCCTTCAGAAGGAAATGGTGAAGCTGAAGTTTTTAAATTACATTTCTAATTGTTCTCGAATTCTCCTCCTCCCATTTTCCCCTTTATATACCAGTCACTGTCCCGTGACCCTCATATTTCAACTCCAAGATCTACTGTTCAGGTCGATTCCCAGGTAACTGAATAGCAGCCTCGGCCTATGGCAAAGCAGAATGGTAGCCAAGCGGAAGTCATCAGTTACATCAGGTCACCAGTTTGCTTTCTCTCTCTCCCAAGGCACTTTATTTATTTATTTATTTACCTATCTATTTATTTATTTTTGATTAGGATCTTGCTATACAGCAGAGGCTGACCTTGAACTTGGGACCCTCCAGTTTGGGCCTCCTAATGTGTTGGCACCGCCAGTGAGTACCCCTACACCTGGCTAAGGCACCTATCTGCACAGCACTCTGAACCCTTACCCACAGTGTTCTGAGAGCACTTTCCCTCCCTGTAGAGGTCTGCATGCAATTATCCCCTTGCACCTGGTGGGCAAGGAACTCTGGGAGGTCGACTTGGTAGGCCTCAAGCATCAGTTAACAAAGTAAGACTTTGAGGTCCCTGATGCCAAATTGTCTTTGAGGGAGGGGATATTTGGGTGCAAACCTCGGGCTTGGTATTCAATGAGTGAGTGAGAGGAAAGTGAACCGGGAACCAGGTATCTGATGAAGGCTCCTGCCCTCATCTGTCTGTCCAACCCAAGGCAGGAAAGTCAGACTTCTGAAGTTGTACCCTACCTGAACTACTGTTTAACACTTCCACCTATCCAGGCTGATTTCCCACAGAGACAGTTATTAGGCAAATCCATCGACTTAAATCATGTACAATCTGAGGATTAAGTATTGAGTAAAGTTTAGCTTTCAAAATGACTAAGAGTATTCTGTTGCTGTCATTACCACTTAATATTATCAGCAGGCCACTGACCAACTATTGGCAACTGTGGTAGGTGACTGCTTACCAACCCACGTGTGCACACAGCCTTCTGATCCAAATGGCAAACTAATAAGAGTGGCAGGAGCCAAGGGAGTGTGTCTAAGTGTGGGAGGGACGGTTGCAAAGAGAGCGTTCCATCCCAAACCACAGGCTGGCTCAGCACAGCCCCAAGTCCCCTGGCTAATGGGGACAGAGTCAAGCATGGCAGCCTCCAAATTCCTCATTCAGGAGGAGGAAGCTCTAGAAGGTGCCAGCAACAGTGCAGTAAGAAGGAGAGGTGTATCTCCACGATACTTCCTGCAGAAAACCGAGAAGTTCGATTCCAGGACCTCTCTACTCGGGTGAAACCAGGACTTCATGACAGAAAAGAACTTGAGGGTGAGCCAACACAAAATGAGTTTAAGAGGTTTCGTTTTTTTAAAATTCTTATTCTGAGTGTGTGTGCACATGCCATTGTGCACACATGGAGATCAGAGGACAGCACCATGGAACGGGCTCCATGGATCCAATTCAGGTCACTGGGTCTGCATGGAGAGTACACTGGTCGCCACCTCAGAGATTTATTAAGATGGGATTTATTAAGAGATCTTAACAAAGATGTGAGTAGAGGGGCTAATATATAGAAAGGTGTCAGAGAAAGGCTAGTGCACACTTAGCCATGGGGGGGGACACTATAGAAAGGTGTCAGAGAAAGGCTAGTACACACTCAGCCATGGGGGGGGGCATTGGAAGGAATGATGTTTAGGTGTCTCAGCAGAAGCCATACATATGATTCTGGTGGCTTCTCAATAGGTTGCTAAGAAACTTTTATTATTTATTATTTTTATAATGAGGTCTATAGTGTGGTCCTGAAGTGAGTTAAATAGGATTGCAGTCTGATAAGTTAAAACCATAGGTCATGGGCTGGAAAGATGGCTCAGCAGTTAAGAGCACATATTGCTCTTGCAGAAGGCCAGGGTTCAGTTCCCAGAACCCAAGTAGGGTACCTCACAACCACCTGTGACTCCAGTTCCAGGGGATCCAATGTTTCTGGCCTCTAAGGTCAAGGGTGCTCATGTACACACACACCCACATATATAGAGAGTTAAAAATAATTTTTAAACAAATCAGTTAAAAACTCTCAAAGGTCACAAAGACTGCACAAGAAGGTCAAGATTTTAATTTCACTGCACCTGGAGTTGCTCATGAGCCTCCTAGAAAACCGCAGGTTTGCAAGCTGCAGCTGGGGGAGGAG
Source organism: Microtus ochrogaster (assembly GCF_000317375.1). Taxonomy (NCBI): domain Eukaryota; kingdom Metazoa; phylum Chordata; class Mammalia; order Rodentia; family Cricetidae; genus Microtus; species Microtus ochrogaster. The sequence goes on from NC_022022.1 coordinate 3,887,385, forward strand.
AAAACCCACGTTTGTTGCAGATGTTTGATCATAGTTTGTTACTATTTAAACACTCCTTTTTAAGATGTATTTTTATCTGGGTAGTGGTAGTGCATGCCTTTAATCCCAGCACTTGGGAGGTAGAGGCAGGTGTATCTCTGAGTTCGAAGCCAGCCTGGTCTACAGAGTGAGTTCCAGGACAGCCAGGACTGTTATATAGAGAAACCTTGTCTCGGCAAACAAACAAGATTTCATTTTTATTATTTTTTTACTTGCGTGTATCTGTTTGTGTGAGGCCCTGTGTGAGTGTGTGCCCCGCATGTGCCGGTGTCTGCTGAGGCCAGGAGATAACAGTTCCCTTGGAACTACAGTTACAGGAGGCTGTGAGCTCTCTGATACGGTGCTGGGAACTGAACTCTGGAAAAGCGTAAATGTTCTTAATGATTGAGCCATCTCTACAACCCCTATTTTATTTAAGTTTATTTCAAATATCTCCCTATAAAAGGTGAATCATCTCTATGTAGGTCATTCTCACAGCAAATCGTGTTCATTGTGCTGGGGTTCTTGATTCTCAGTCAGCCAGAGACTTCAACTAGGCCCAGGGTGAGGGGCTCTTTTCCCTTTCATCCCCTTAACTTCTCCTTTCTATCCTGCCTCAAAGGGGATTGATCTGCAGCAATGTTAACATTTAAAAACAGGAGTAGAGGTGTTGGAAGGATGGCTTAGTGGTTAAAAGAACTGATAGTTCTTCCAGAGGACTGAGGGTCAATTCCACATGATAGCTAACAACTGTCTGTTCCAGTAGATTCAGTCCCCTCTTCTGACCTTCCTGGGCAGCAGGCGTGCGTGTGTGCATGCGTGTGTGTGTGTGTGTGTGTGTGTGTGTGTGTGTGTGTGTGTATGCATGCAGTCAAAACACATGTATAAAAATACATCTAAAAGGCCGGGCGATGGTGGCGCACGCCTTTAATCCCAGCACTCGGGAGGCAGAGGCAGACAGATCTCTGGGAGTTCGAGACCAGCCTGGTCTACAAGAGCTAGTTCCAGGACAGGCTCCAAAACCACAGAGAAACCCTGTCTCGAAAAACAAAACAAAAAAAAAATACATCTAAAAATAGGGATAGAGTAATAGCTTAGTTAATAGAGTACTTAGTGTACAGAAAACTCTGGGTTCAATTTCCAGCATCCCTAAACAAGGCATAGTGGTACTCAGGAGGAAGAAAGCACAAGACTCAGGAGTTCAAGGGCATCCTTGGTTACATAGCAAGTCTGAGACTAACATGAGCTACTTGAGACCTTATCCCAAATTAAAAAAAAAAAAAGGAAAAGAAAAGAAAAAAGAAAAGAAAAAAGAAAAAAACCTAAATATAATGATGATGATGATGATGATGATGATGATGATGATGATGATGATGATAGATTCACAGCAGCCCAGGCTTCTCTGGGACTAGTTGGGTGGAGGAAGAGCACATGATTTGGGATGTGTCCCTTGTCCAACTGACAGAGAAGAGCTATAGAAAAGTGGGGAGCGCGAAACGCCTTTCTATTTTAATTTATAACATCCCTAACTGAAATAATAGCTTTAGAGAAGAAAATTAGAGCAAATGTTGAAATGGGAAATGATAAGTAATTAAGTTTGTACTATTCTAAGCAGAGAAATAAACTAGATGCCTTTTTAGACCTTTCAAATCTAAACATCTAAAAATATTAAGTGCACTGTGTAGCATGGTGTTTTTCAGGCTCCCCCCCCCCCCAGTAGCAATGCAACATCAGACATACATCCTAGGGCTAGAGAGAGAGTTCAGTCGTGGGACACTTGCCTAGAACGTGCAAGGACCTTGGTTCAAGGTCAGCACTGCAAAGAAAATTATTATTGTTATTATTGTATTCTCCATCTTGATTCCAAACACACAGCACTCACTCCACATTTTCATGATTTCACAATTCAGGTTTCATGAAAAAGCACTGATCTAAATATGTAATCTTTCTTTCCTCTCTCTCTTCCTAACACCCCTTAAATTGATCTTCCATCCATTTTGACAAACGCCAGTCCAATGGAGTTTCTTAATCATTAAATATTTCTGCAGGTGTACCCACCCACAATATGGAGACAATTTAGCAATGCCTGAAAGGGCAGCGTGCAGATAATGACATTTGTCTTAAGAATTCAAGAATCCATTTTTTGGAGACCTGGCTTACCCTATCGTGAAAACTAAGGACTTGGAAGCAGGACTTGACAACCTAAGACCTGCAAGTCTGCAGACAACCATTTATCTAACGGAATCTACCCTCCGTCAATTTCCTTTAAGATATCTTAAGTATATTCAGCATCAGCGTGAACATTTAACAATTAACACAATAATCATAACTGGCTCTTCACGAAAGAGAGTGGGAGGGAGAGAGAGAGAGAGAGAGAGAGAGAGAGAGAGAGAGAGAGAGAGAGAGAGAGAAAGAGAGAGAGCGCGCTGTTTTTCAAACCCTGGTTCTCGCGGGTCCCCGTCCCCCCAATTCCCCCGCCCCCCGGACCCCAGACCCGCTCCAGCCTCGGGTAACTTTTCCCTCCAGTTTGGTGGAAGGTTACATTGGAAGAAAATAGTCCCTACCGTCTAGAAAGTTTTCAGGGAAAAAGAGGGCGTCTGACGTGCCGGCGGTGCGGGGCGCTGCCCGAGGCAGGCGGTGCGGGGCGGTAACCCTGGCGTCCGCCCAGCGCTGCTGCTCCACGGCTCCGGCACCCGGGAGGCCCCCGCCTGGGGGCAGAGAGGGAGGCGGGAGGGAATCTCCACCAGCCTGGAGTCCGCTGGGCTTTGCCTGGACAATCTTTTTTTTTTTACTGATTATTTCTACTTAATGCTCTCTAGGCCTTACTTAGACTGTGTGGACGGAACCACCGTAAGAGCAGAAAATAAGGTGACTTGGAGAAAAACAGTATTTGGAATATAGATTTTCCTCTTTCTCGCTCAAACTAATTGGCATGCAAATTACGTCGTGACAGGCCCTCAGACCCGGCAAGCAGGCCCTGTTGTCTGCACTCCCTCGGACACCAGAATAAGATTTTGGGTGGTGGTAATTTTCCTAAACGGAGCCGCACTCCCTAAAACAACCTGGGAGGAGATGAGCGTGGGCGATGGCTTTGGGATTTGCTTCAATTCTTTCTAACATACATAGGCTGTTGGTTCGAGCTGTAAGATTCTATACCTCGCTGAGCCCCGTGTAGCACAGATCAGTTTTTAAAATTTCACTGATAAATAATTTACATACTTCCTATTCAGATTTAGGATCGTTTGCTTTCTTGCAAGAAAAACCAAGTAGTGTGGTTCTTGCTGTCTTAATGGAGCACACAACAGCCTCGTTCTGCTGGTTGGCGATGTCAGCAGACATTTGTGTGCTTAGTTCAGGATGCTGTTGGGTACTCCGGATTAAACAATCTGACATGCTTGTTCACTGCATTAGAAACAGCGTTAAGATTTCATCTTCTTCTAGTCTGTGCCGTGCTATAGGCCGGACCTTTGGAAATGAGAAAGCTCTTGTTTTATTCTTTAGTAAAATGGAGATCATCTTGTCGCGGCGCTATGCATTTTTAAAAGCCCAGCAAACGGTACATATTAATTTAATGACAGCAGCTAGTATTGTTTATATTATGTCTTCCAGAATGCTTTTCGTGTGTCAGATAACAAGCCCTGGTTTGGATGAGTGACGCTGCCACACTGGGGACCCCACACATAGAGGGGAGTTAGGATGGGCACAGGCTAGCACAGTACCCATTTCATTGACGCGGCCTAGTGTGGTGACCACCGCCCTGCAGTCCTTTACCAAATGTGGACCCTCTTGACCTGGGAATGTGGTTCTCTTAAACGTCTTGGGGGGCGGAGAGTGTGTTTAATCTGCCAGTGGGACCTCCTTCCCTCTTGTCAGTGTGCAGCCTGAGAAGTTTGTCTAAATACAGAAAGGCTAAGCTCACTTGATGAAGATCAAGGGGAAAAGAATTTCTACAAGTTATTCAAGCTATTGATGTCAAAAGCGATTAGGGCCTCAGCTTCCATTCCATCATGCGATGGAAAGTATGTGCCAGGAGGCTTGCGGGTCACGTGATTTGCTGGAGGCTCTAAGTCTGGCTTTCCTTCTGTCTCTGCCCTGAGTTGTATAGAGTTTCTAGGGTGTGCGGGAAAGACTGAAGCACTTCTTGGAGCTGTTTATTGTCTGCTGTCATGGATACCTGTTGAAGAGATTTGCTGAGCTGTTTACTTAGATTAAGACTTTAGTGAATTAATTAAAAAAAGGTTCTGAAAGATAGAATATGCCAGACCCCTACTGGCTCATAAGATCGTACTTCTTCCTGATATGACATGACAGCCGAGCTCAGCGAGTGTGAGCTGCAGGGGAGGGATTCAAGAGCAGTGCTGATGTGTTCAAAGACGTGCAGGTGTTCAGAATCAGACTGGCCCTGACAGCCAAGTCCAGGGGCACGAGACCCATTTTCTCCTGCTCCAGTGCCCTGCGCTCAGCAGGCGCACAGACTGACAAGATCCTGCGCCATCCGCCAACAGTGAAATCACAACTTCCGAAGCGCTTCAGTGCCCTTTTTAATTGAGCGTGGAACGGAGGGCCTTGGGTCTAGGCAAGTGCTCTGTCATCCAGCTGTGTCCCTAATCCCTTGTTTTGTTTTTCTCAAGACAGGGTCTAGCTCTGAAGCCCACGCTTTCCTTGAACTCCCAATTCTCCTGCCTCGGCCTCCTGAGTGGTGGGATTACAGATGTGTGCATATGTGTGAGTATGTGTCTGTGTGTGGGTATGAGCACATGGAAACAGGTGTCCACAAAAGATGACGGAGCCCCTGGAGTTGGAGTTGCAGGTGATTGTGAGCCATTGGATATGAGTGCCGAGAACCGAAATCGCATCCTCTGAAAGAGAGCGAGGAGCTCTTAATCACCTACTCATCTTGTCGGTCCAGTTTCGCAGACTTTGGTGTGTTCGCGCTAATGTGTCTAAATAGTTGGGTTTAGAATATACCTGAGACAATGCTCAGTTACCGAGCTGCTCAGTTTCCAGGGCAGCTAATTGAGCTGAAAGTGAACTAAACTCCTAGCCCAGTAACTCTAGATAATAATCAGAACTGGAGACGTGCTGTTAACCTCATCAAATGACGGGCAGTGTGCAGGTCTGGCTAGTTTTGAAACCACATTCCTTTTCATGAAAACGCCCACCACTGAAACTGAAGGCTGTCATCATTGATAAATGTGTGGTTTGGTGTGGTTTGGGTTTGAGACAGGGTCTCACTATATTTCACACTGCCTGTCCTGGAGCTTGTTACATAGACCAGGCTGGCCTTGAGTACATAGAGATCCACCTGCCCCTGCCTCCCAAGTGCTGCATTGCCAAGCCCAGCCTATCCCTGATGTACTGATCAGCGAATATACGTTGATGTGTTGAATGCTGGCCCTTGGAGATGCTTCAAGATATGTCAGTTCTAACAAAAGCTTAGATCCAGAGTCTTGCACATGCTAGATAATATCCCTGAGTTATAGCCCTGATTGTTTCGCACTTTATGTTTTGAAGGCTTATCTATTTTAATTTTATGTATATGGGTTGGTTTTTGTTTTGTTTTGGGTTTTTTTTTTTGGAGGGGTTGTTGTTGTTTGCTAGTTTGTTTCAAGACAGGGTTTCTCTTTGTAACAGTCCTGGCTGTCTTGGAACTTGCTCTGTAGACCAGGCTGGCCTCGAACTCACAGAGATCCGCTTGCCTCTGCCTCCCAAGTGCTGGGATTAAAGGCGTGCGCCACCACCACCTGGCTCCATGGCAACTCTTATTAAAGGAAGCATACATTTGGGGCTTGGTTACAGGCTCAGAGGTTTGGTCCAGTATCATCATGACGACAGGAAGCATGGTGGCATGTAGGCACAAAGGGTGCTGGAGTCAGAGTGGGAGACACTGGGCTTGGCCCATGCCCAGCGGCTGTAGAATAATCCTTCTGTACACTGTGTGAATATATGTCGCTGCGATTGGTTTAGTAAAACAAGCTGTGTGGCCAATAGCTGAACGAAGTTAGGTGGGAAAGCCAAATTGGGAATGATGAGATGAAGAAGGGTGGAGTCAGGAGAGACACCGGCCAGCTGCTGAGGAAGTAGGGCGTGCAGAAAATGAGGTAACAAGCCTCATGGAAAAGCGTAGGTAATTTAAATCTGAGTTAGGTAGGAGTAAGCCTGAGCTATCGGCCAAGCGTTTATAATTTATATTAAAGTCAGTTTTTTGGAAAGTAACTGCTGGTTATTTGAGAGCAAGTGGTTGGGACAAGGAAACTTCTGCCTATACCCAGTGACACATTTCCTCTAACAAGGCCACACTTCTTTTTTTAAAAAAAATATTTATTTATTTATTTATTTATTTATTTATTTATTTATTATGTATACAATATTCTGTGTGTCTGCCTGCAGGCCAGAAGAGGACATCAAATCTCATTTCATGATAGTTGTGAGCTATCATGTGGTTGCTGGGAATTGAACTCAGGACCTTTGGAAGAGCAGGCAATGCTCTTAACCACTGAGCCATTTCTCCAGCCCAAGGCCACACTTCTTATTCCTTTCATATAATGTCACTCCTTAGTAACTAAGCATTCATATTTGAATATATTTATGAGCCTACAGAGGAGAGAGGGCATTCTTATCCAAACCACTACCAGTATCTAGCTTTTTGAGACAAGGTCTTTCACTGACCTGCATCTCGTTGGTTAGCTAGTCTGGCTTGCCAAGAAAACCAGGGATCTCCCTAACCCTGTGTCCTCAGCCATGGGATTGCAATCATAACCTCCATGTCCAGCTTTTGTTTTTATTGTGGTTTGTGGTGGTTTGAATAAAAATGGCAGGCTCATGGGAAATGCCATTATTGGGAGGGGCAGCCTTATTGGAATGGGTATGAACTTGGAGGAAGTATGTCATTGTGGGGTAGGTTTTAAATTTCAGAAGCTCAAGCCAGGGCAATGGCTCACTGTCTCTTCCTGCTGCCTGCAGATCAACTTGTAGAACTGTCAGCTCTTTCTCCAGCATCATATCTGCCTGCATGCTGCCCTGCTTCCCACCATTATTTAGCCAATAATGGGCTAAACCTCTGAACCTGTAAATCAGCCCCAATTAAATCTTTTCCTTTATAAGAGTTGCCATGGGGCTGGAGAAACGGCTTAGCAGTGAAGAGCACTGGCTGCTCTTCCAAAGGTTTTGAGTTCAATTCCCGGCAACCACATGGTGACTCACAACCATCTGTAATGAGGTCTGGTGTCCTCTTCTGGCCTGCAGACATACACGCAGACAGAATATTGTATACATAATAAATAAATATATTTTAAAAAACGACTACAGGAAGAAGAATGGAAGTTCTAACTAAGATGGACTTCCTGGCCTGGCATAGGAGTACACCTACCATCTTAGCACTTAGGAAATGGAGGCAGAGGGATCAGAAATTTAAGGCCAGCCTCAGGTACATATCAAGTTGGAGGCTTTTCTAAGTTCCATGAGATCTTGTCTCAAAAAAAAAAAAAAAAAAAAGCTGGTTGGTGGGGGCACACGCCTTTAATCCCAGCACTTGATAGGCAGAGGCAGGTGGTTCTCTTTGAGTTCTAGGCCAGTCTGGTCTACAGAGCCAGTTCCAGGACAGGCACCAAAGCTACAAAAAAATCCTGTCTTGAATTTTTAACAAAAAACAAACAAAAAACCCAACAACAATAACAAAGAAAACAGCAAAGAAGGGACTTTTTTGTCAAGGCACAATTAACATTCAGTTTGTAGACTTTAAAGCCATTTCTGACAACTCTGATGCCTCTCGGCAGTAATGCTCCCCCACTCCCCTGGGAACTAAAGACCTAACAATTGCCCACACATGTACTGAAATGTTGGGAACATTCCATCATCTCCCTGAGTCCTTGTGAATGTTCTCCAAATAGAACTCAGTTCTTGAATAGATGTTGACTCAGTGACTGATGTTTTGACTCAGGCCCTGGGAAAGGGGCAAAGTGACCGTCAGATGTTTTCCCTTTACCTCATCTGATCTGGCAACCACTCTCCAGCCAATTACTGGTAATAGCACTTTTGAATAAGCCAATCATAATAGTTAAAGAACAACTCCCCAGACACCCCTTCCTTCTGTGGCTTTTTCCTTTAAAAATAGCCTGTACCAGCCACTTGGGGTCTTTCTGCCTTTTTGAATGCTGAAAGACTCTGTCATGACAGAATTAATAAAATCCTCATGCTTTTACATCAGCTGTGGTGTGAGAAATGGTCTCTTGGGATGACTCCTCCTGGGTGATTGGACTCTAGGGTCCAACAAGTTAAAAGGGGAAAAAGGATCAGACATGGTGATGCATGCCTACAATCCTAGCACTCCAAAGAACCGAGGCTGAAGGACTGTCAGCCTTGGACTACTACATGAGTTCCAGGCCAGTCTGAGCTACCGTGTAAAGGTGTGGGAGGTCCTTCTGTATATGTGTTGCTTTTATTGGTTAATGAATAAAGAAACTGCCTTGGCCTGTGATAGGGCAGTGTAGAGCTGGGCGGGGTCTATGGGGCATGACTAAACTGAATGCTGGAAGGAAGAAGGTGGCTACATCTAATCAAATCACCATTTCCATGGCTCAAGGAAATTCATGGAAGAGAGGGGCAGAAAGGTCATAAGATCCAGAACACCAGGAAGTCTGCTGTGAAGCAGTCTCCTAGAGATGGCTGCATAAGCAAGGCTAGAACAGTGGCCACCCATGGACATGTTAACATGGAAGGGGGACATTTTCATGGTGTCCCTCCCCTAGACACATGTGTGTGTGTGTGTGTGTGTGTGTGTGTGTGTGTGTGTGTGTGTGTGTAATTATAAAAGTAAAAGAGGCTATCAACTTAAAAGTGATGGGGACATGGGAGGGGCTTAAGGGAGGGTGGCTTGGAGGTACTGGAGGGAGGAAAGGGAAGGAGAATGTTACATAATTCTGTTTCAATTAAGCACATACTTAAAAAATAGCAAAAAGCTGTAACATACTTAAAAGTGGCATATATTGCTTCTAAAATAATATCTTGATATTTGAAATCTACTCTCCTATAGGGATTCTAGCAACTGATTATTTTGACTATTTAGAATAGATAATATATATATTAATAATGTACATTATTATTAAACTGGTTATACCTTAACTGAAAGATTCTGCCTAGAATGAAAAGTATGTAAATTTGTAGATGGCATTTTTAAATTAATTAATTAATTAATTAATCAATTTATTTATTTATTTATTTATTTTGGTTTTTCAAGACAGGGTTTCTCTGTAGCTTTGGAGCCTGTCCTGGAACTAGCTCTTGGAGACCAGACTGGTCTCGAACTCACAGAGATCCGCCTGCCTCTGCCTCCTGAGTGCTGGGATTAAAGGCATGCACCATTACCACCCAGTGTGTAGATGGCATTTATGATAAAAATTATTTTCAAAATAATTTGTTAGAGACAACTCATTCTTTATTTATCAAAATGTATTGAAAATCATTAGTAAGTATATCTATTAAATATCATTACTTAGTGTATTTATCAAAAATCATTAGTAAAGGGCTGGTGAGATGGCTCAGAGGTTAAGAGTACTGACTGCTCTTCCAGAGGTCCTGAGTTCAATTCCCAGCTACCACATTGTGGCTCACAACCATCTGTAATGAGATCTGGTGCCCTCTTCTGGCCCACAGGGATACATGTAGGCCAAATATTGTATCTATAATAAATAAATAAATTAATTAAAAATTATTAGTAAATATATCTCAAGTGGTATATTAAAGATCATCGTATTAGTTGTCAATTTAAGAGACTTTAGGATAACCAGGGAGAGAGGCCTCTGGGCAAACCTGTGGGATTTTCTTGATTACCTTAACTTACATGGGAAGTCACATCTTAATGTGTAGGCCCTGCCCTGGCAGGGTTGTGGGCTGCATAGAATGGAGAAAGTGAGCTGAGCTTTGCATGTGCTCGTGGTTGCTCCTGACCATGTGAGAGGTGGTGGCTCCCTCATGCTCTCGCCTCTGTGACTTCCTTGCTATGACAGAGTGTGACCTGGGACTGTGAGCCCAAATGTTTTCATCTGTGTGGTTTGTCTCAGCAGCAGGAAACGGAGCTGAGACAATCATCTAAACGAATATGATTTTCCATAGAAAGAAGCTGATTCTTTATATCACAAAATCACATTTTAATTATTTTAATGAAAGCAAACCCTGTAAATGCATATATGAAATATATTGAAATTTGTCTGAGAGAGAGGGTGGGGAAGAGAGAAGGAAATCAGAAGTTCCTTGACTCAAGGTTGACCTAGGGAAGTTTTGGTTCTAGTAAGGCTGGGGAGTTCAGCTTCAGAATCCACAGCATGCTGGGAGTGGAGAGGGGCTACATGTGGGCTTAACACTCCAACCCTCAGGAGACAGAAGCAAGGAGATCTGGAGTTGAAGGCTACAGAGGAGACCCTGTCCTAAAAAAACAGCTAACGGGCCAACAAAAAAAATCACCTGTATTTGTTAGGTACCTGCTACATACAAAGCAGCTCCTACACACCTACTATATTATTTTAATAACTTTGAACCTAAGCCAGGTTTGATGGTGCACACCTTTGATCCCGGGAGGCAGATGCAGGTGGGGCTCTGTGAGATGAGTTTGAAGTCAGCCTGGTCTACAAAGTGAGTTCCAGGCTAGACAAGGCTATATAGTGAGGCCCTGTCCCAAAAAAATTAAATTAAATGAAAAAGTCTCAGGAACTTGGTGGAAGAGGAACAGATTCTAAGAGTCATTGGGGATGAAAGATTTGTAATTTAAACAGCAGCGTGTGGGAGAGAGATGCCATAGGACAGAACTCACATGGAGGGGTTTTTGTTAGGGGAAAGGTAATGTAAAAAAGGGGAAGGGGAGAGGGGAGACTAGCCTCTGGGGACAGGAGCAGCAGAAGAGAAGAGAGAGGCAGAGAGAGAGAGAGAGAAGAGGAGGAGGAATAGGAGGAGGAGGAGGGGAGGAGAGGGGAGAGAAAGAGAGAGATGGGGGGCGGCAGGGCCAACCATTTAAAAGGGAGCATAGTGAATGTGTACAGGAGGTGTTCTAAGTGGCTGCAGCTGAGGATGTATTGATGTGGGAGTCCCCTCAGTATGCTGTGAATACCATTGGTTAATAAAGAAGCTACTTTGGGCCTATTGCAGTGCAGAATAGAGCAAGGCGGGAATTCCAAGCAGATAGAAGAGGAAAGAAAAGAAGGCAGAGTCAGAGAGACACCATGTAGCCACCAAATGAGACAGAAACCTTACCAGTAAACCACGAACCTCGTGATAAAATATAAATAATAGGAATGAGTTAATTTAAGATGTAAGAGTTGGTTAATAAGAAGCCTGAGCTAATAGGCCAAGCAGTGTTTTAATTAATATAGTTTCTGTGTGATTATTTTCGGTCTGGAAAGCTGTGAAACAAACAAGCTGCCTCCGTCTACAGTGCATCCTGTCAGAACCCCAAGGGCAGGCCAGTACAGATGAACAGAGGACACCCAGGAAGCAAGGCTTTCTAGACACAACAGCACCGACACCCGTGAACACAGACTGAGGCAGCATGCCTGCAGACTGCACAGGTCTAAACTAGATGGAGTCCCCATGCTGGGAGGAAACATGGACACACGCCCCCATCCCTAACCCAGAAACTACCGCCAACTGATAACTGCTTGCAAAGAAAAAAACTAGTTTTCTGCAGTGCACTCTCACTGGGTGCATAGAGCAAACTTAAGGGCAGGTCCCACGCCCAGCAGCAGTTGGCCGACATAAAATGACTCAATGGTATTTCAGAAGGAGTTTTGTGGTTGTTCTTTCATAATGCTTTGCCTGAACAATTTTTTAAACAAAATCTTTTGCTTATACATTATTGTTTCTGATTTTATTTTTATAGGTTTTCTGTATGTGTGAATATGTGTGTCTCAGTGTCTATGTGTGTTTCTTATGGGTTTTTTTTCTTGGCACTTTCTTTTCTGCTGTTTGTTTGTTTTGCCCTATTCCGGATTGTTTGTTTTTATTTACTATTATTATTATAGTTGGTTTTTGTTTTTTAATGAGAAATAGGGAGAAAGAAAGGGTGTAGATTTTCAGGGAGTGGGGAGGGATCTAAGAGGAGTTGGGGGAGGGGAAACGGTAATCAGAACATATAGCATGAAAGAAAATATATTTTCTTTTTGCTTTTGTTTTCTTTTCAAATTTTTTTTAATATTTATTTATTTATTATGTATATAATATTTTGTGTGTGTGTCTGCAGGCCAGAAGAGGGCACCAGATCTCATTACAGATGGTTGTGAGCCACCATGTGTTTGCTGGGAATTAAACTCATGACCTTTGGAAGAGCAGGCAATGCTCTTAACCACTGAGTCATCTCTCCAGCCCCCTTGTTTTTGTTTTTTCAAGACAGGGGTTTCTCTGTGTAGGCCTGGCTGTCCTAGAACTCACTTTGTAGGGCAGGCTGGCCTTGAACTCACAGAGATTGGCCTGCCTCTGTTTCCCCAGTACAGCCCGGCCAGAAAAATCTGCTTTCAATAAATAAATAAATAGACAATAGAAAAGCTTTTACCCTAACAAGACCTTCCAACATTTTCTTGAGTGGAATCTTATGGAGAAAAGAGACTCTGTAGAGTGCAGAGCCGCTAAGGAAATGCCTTCATGTTAAGGCACCAACACACACTGAAACATTCCCCTTCCTTTGACCCATAGACAGTGAACATCCTGTTTGCCACGTACTATTCCAATACCTTGCTTTACCCTTAATCTCGCCTCAAAGATTTGCTGAGAAATTTTTGATTTATTTATCTTTTAAAAATATTTATTTATTATGTATACAATCTTCTGTCTGTGTGTATGCTTGAAGGCCAGAAGAGGGCACCAGATCTCATTACAGATGGTTGTGAGCCACCATGTGGTTGCTGGGAATTGAACTCAGGACCTTTGGAAGAGCAGGTAATGCTCTTAACCACTGAGCCATCTCTCCAGCCCCCAAGAAATTTTTTAAAGATGTGTTTATTTTCTGTGTATGAGTGTTTTGCCCGCATGCGTGCGGTACCTGTGAAGTCAGGAGAGGACATCATAGAAGTACAGTTCTCTAAGGTGTGAGTCACCATGTGGGTGCTGGGGATGGAATCCAGCTCCTCTGCAGGAGCCACAGCTGCTCTAAATCTCCCACTCGGAAGTTTGTTTCTGAGCGGGCTTACTCCATGTAGAACAGCAGCGGTATGCTGTATGGGTTAGCGCAGATAAACTGTAACAAGTAGACCCGAATGAGAACAGCTCAAATACAATAGGCTTCACTTTTGCTCCTCGGGGTGGTGAGAACGCTCTCCTTTCTTGAGGTCAATCAGAAATCCAGATTAATAAGGGCTGTTAGGCAAAAGGCAGGAAAGAGCACAGGCTGGGATCACAGGCCTGCAAGAAGTAAGCATGGCCCCAGAATGGGCTCTGCAAGCCAGTGCTAGTTTGTAGTTTGTTACTTGTGATTGACAAGGCAAGAGCAGGGATAGAGGCAAGCCTTTGGGAAGCCACATAGCAGTCACTGGAGAGAGCTGGCCAAGATTAAGATCAACTGCTGTTCCTGCAGAGGACTGAACAGTTTCTAACACCCAGGTAGGGCAGCTCACAACCACTGTAATTCCAGCTCTGAGATGACCCAACACCATGGGCACCAGCACTTACATGCATGTGCGTGCGCATGCACGCAGACACACACACACACACACAAATAACATTTTTAGAAAAATTAAAATTTGTAGCGATGTTAGTAGAGTATCCCCTTAATGTCTAATGAATCCAAACTTTTAAATTTTAGCATTTTAAAACAATTAAACTAATTTGAGGCCGGGCGGTGGTGGCGCACGCCTTTAATCCCAGCAC
>NC_022022.1:3901387-3902186 GCF_000317375.1 Microtus ochrogaster
ACTCTTCTGGCCTGCAGACGTACACACAGACAGAATATTGTATATATAATAAATAAATAAATAAATAAATAAATGAATATTAAAAAAGAAAAATTAATTTGGTAAAGGGTCATCAAGTGTTTCAGGGATTCCCTTTTGATTCCCTTGCCTCCACTGCCCAACTTTGAGGATTACAGGCCTCATACCTCCACATTCAGCTAAATATTTCAGTTGACCGTTTTCTGCAGGAGGCTATTGAGACAGAAGATGGGAAATGAACCTAAGATACAAGCTGGTGAAGCTATCCTAATATCTAACAAAATTGACTTCAAACTAAAAGGAATCAAAGAGTCAAAGAAGGACATTTCATATTAGTCACAGGAATAATCCATCAATAGGAAATCTCAATCATCTATGCCCCAAATACAAGGTCCCCACATTTGTAAAAGAAACATTACTAAAGCTTAAATGACACATTAAATCCTCACACTAATACTGGGAGACTGTAATACCCCACTCTCACCACTGAACTGGGCTGCCAGGACAGGACAGAAACTTGACAGAGAAATAAGGGAACTAACAGATGTTATAACTCAAATGGACTTAAAAGACATCTATAGAACATTTCACCCAAACACAAAAGAATATACCTTCTTCTCAGAACCTCATGGGGCCTTCTCAAAAATTGACCACATATTAGGTAAAAAAAAGCAAACCTCAGGCCTGGCGGTGGTGGCGCACGCCTTTAATCCCAGCACTCGGGAGGCAGAGGCAGGCGGATCTCTATGAGTTCGAGACCAGCCTGGTCTACAAGAGCTAG
>NC_022022.1:3913354-3918652 GCF_000317375.1 Microtus ochrogaster
GAACCCTGATTGCTCTTCGGGCTGAGGAGGGGGGGGGACTTAGTTGGGGAAGGGGGAGGGAAATGAGAGGTGGTGGCGGGGAAGAGACAGAAATCTTTAATAAAAAAAAAGTTGAAACAACTCATGCATCTTATTAGATCATCACGGCTTAAAGTTATAGAATTCAATAACAACACTAGTTTCAGAAATCCCACAAACACACGGAAATTGAACAATACTCAACTGAATCACCACTGGGTCAAGGAAGAATTAAGAAAGAAATTGAAGACTCCCTGAAATTCAATGAAAATGACCACACAACATACCTAAACTTATGGGACACGATGAAAGCAGTGTTAAGAGGAAAGTTCATAGTACTAAATGCCTACATAAAGAGGAAAAATCCCACACTAGTGAATTAACAGAAAACCTGAAAACTCTAGAACAAAAAAGAAGCAAACTCATCCAGAAGGAGTAGACAGCAGGAAATTCATCAAATTGAAGGCTAAAATCAATAAAAAGAAACAAAGAAAATAATTCAAAGAATCAATGAGGCAAAGGGATGGGTATTTGAGAAAATTAACAAAATAGACAAACCTTTATCCGAAGTAACCAAAAGGCAGAGAGAGAATATCCATATTAACAAAAGCAGAAATGAAAAGGGGGACATAACCACAGACATGGAGGAAATCCATAGAATTATTAGGTCATACTTCAAAAACTTGTACTCCACAAAATTGGAAATTTTAAAGGAAATAGACAATTTTCTGAGTAAGTACCACATACCAAAATTAAATCAAGATCAGATAAACAAATTAAATAGACCTATAACCCACAAGGAAATAAAAACAGTCATCAAAAGCCTTCCAACCAAAAAAAAAAAAAAAGTTCAGGGCCAGATGGTTTCAATGCAAAATTCTACCAGAATTTCAAAGAACTAAAATCAATACAACTCAAATTGTTCCACACAATAGAAACAGAAGGAACATTGCCGAACTCTTTTTACGAGGCTACAGTTATCCTGACACCCAAACCATATGAAGACACAACTAAAAAAGAGAATTACAGATCAATAATGCATCATGAAAATTGATGCAAAAATACTCAATTAAAAATGGCAAACAGAATCCAAGAACACATCAGAAACATCCTCCACCATGACCAAGTAGTCTTCATCCCAAAATGCAGGATGCTTCAACATACGAAAATTCATCAACATAATCCATCATATAAACAAACGGAAAGGGAAAAAAATACATAATCATCTCATTAGATGATGAAAAAGTCTTCGACAAAATCCAACACCCCTTCATGATAAAGATCTCGGAGATATTAAGGATACAAGGAACATTCCTAAACATAATAAAGACAATATGTAGCAAGCCAACAGCCAATATCAAACTAAATAGAGAGAAACTCAAAGCAATTCCACTAAAACCAGGAATAAGACAAGACTCTCCACATTTATTCAATATAGTGCTCAAAGTTCTAGCTAGAGTAATAAGACAACAAAAGGAGATCAAGGTGATACAAATTGGAAAATCAAACTTTTGCTATTTACTGATGATAGCATAGTATACATAAGGCACCCCAAAAATTCTAACAGGGAACTCCTATAGCTGATAAACACCTTTAGTAATGTAGCAGGATACAAGATTAACTCAAAAGTCAGTAGCCCTCCTATAATCAGATGCTAAACAGACTGAGAAAGGAATAAAAAAAACCCCACCTTTCACAATAGCAACAAGCAACATAAAATATCCTGGGGCAACTTACACCAAACAAGTGAAAGACCTGTTTCTTTGAAGAAAGAAACTGAAGAAGATAGCAGAAAATGGAATGATCTCCCATGCTCATGGACAGGTAGGATTAACATAGTAGAAATGGCAATCATACCAAAAGCAATCTACAGATTCACTGCAATCCCCATTAAAATCCCAGCACGATTCTCCACAGACCTTGAAAGAACAATATTAAATTTCATAAGGAGAAACAAAAAGTCCAGGATAGCCAAAACAACCCTGTACAATAAAGGAACATCTGGAGGCATCACCATCCCTGACTTAAAGCTCTACTATAGAGCTACAGTAATGAAAAACAGCAGCTTGGTATTTGTTGGGGAATATTATTTTCAGGTGTGTGACTTTTGTTTATGCTGCGTTCGTTTAACTCTATGAAGCTGTGTTTGTTACTGTGCCTGTCTAAAACACTTGATGGTCCTAATAAAAAGATGGATGGCCAATAGTAAGGCAGGAGCAAGGATAGGTGGGCCTAACAGGCAGAGAGTATAAAAGGAGAAAGGAGGAGGAGAAAGAGGAGCAAGAGAAGAAGGAAAGGAGGGCATCGAGGTTCAACCACCCAGCTACCCAGCCAGTTATGGAATAAAAAGAAAAAGATTTATAGAAATAGAGCCCAGAGGCAAAAGGTAGTCAGGATAATTTAAATTAAGAAAAGTAGGCAAGAAACAAGCCAAGCTAAGGTCAGGCATTCTTAACTAAGATTAGGCCTCCATGTGTTATTTATTTGGGAGCTGGGTAGTGAATGGCTCCCCAAAAAGCCAAAAGGGTAAAACATCACACAACAGGTATTGGCATAAAAACAGAAAGGTGAAGAATCAAATCACAGACACACCTATGAACACCTGATTTTTGACAAGGAAGCTAAAAATATAAAACGGAAAAAAGAAAGCATATTTAACAAGTGGTGCTGGCATAACTGAATATCAACATGTAGAAGAATGAAAATAGACCCATATCTATCACCATGCACAAAACTCAAGTCAAAATGGATTAAAGACCTCAGCATAAAGCCAGCCACAAGTAATCTCATAGAAGAGAAAGTGAGAAGTACATTTGAATGCATTGGCACAGGAGACCACTTCCTAAGTATAACCCCAGTAGCACAGACACTGAAAGAAACAATTACTAAATGGGACCTCCTGAAACTGAGAAGCTTCTGTAAAGCAAAGGACATGGTCAATAAGACAAAACGGCTGCCTACAGAGAGGGAAAAGAGCTTCACCAACCTCACATCTGACAGAGGTCTGATCTACAAAATATACAAAGAACTCAAGAAACTAAACTTCAAATTATCAAATAATCCATTTTAAAAATGGGATACAGATCAAAACAGACAATTCTCAACCGAAGAATTTCAAATGGCTAAAAGACACATAAGGAAATGCTCAACATCCTTAGTCATCAGGGAAAGGCAAATCAAAACAACTCTTAGATAATATCTTACAGCAATCAGAATGGATAGCATCAAAAACACTGATGATAGTTTATGCTGGATAGGACTGGAGTAAAGGAAACACTCCTCCTTTTCTGTTAGGAGTATAAACTTGTACAGTTGCTGTGGAAATCAGTATGGCGATTTCTCAGAAAATTAGGAATTAATCTATACAACATTCTGTCTGTGTGTATGTCTGCAGGCCAGAAGAGGGCACCAGACCTCATTACAGATGGCTGTGAGCCACCATGTGGTTGCTGGGAATTGAACTCAGGACCTTTGGAAGAGCAGGCAATGCTCTTAACCTCTGAGCCATCTCTCCAGCCCCCAGGAATTAATCTACCTCAAGACCCAGCAATACCACTTTTTGGGCATGTACCCAAAGGAGGTACACTCATCCCACAAGGACATTTGATCAACTATGTTCATAGCAGCATTATTCGTAATAGCCAGAACCTGGAAACAATCTAGATGTCCCTCAACTGAAGAATGGATAAGAAAATGTGGTACATTTACACAATGGAGTACTACTCAGTGGTAAAAAGCAATGACATCTTGAAATTTGCAGGCAAATGGGCAGAACTAGAAAAAAAAATCCTGAGTGAGGTAACCCAGACCCAGAAAGACAAATATAGTTTGTACTTATGCATAAGTGGATACCAGACATAAAGGAAAGGGTAACCAACCTTCAGTCCACAACCCCGAGAAGCTAGAACCCTCATCCAGAAACAGATGGAAGCAGATGCAGAGATCCACAACTGACCAGGGGCCGAGCTCCTGGAGTACAAACCAAGTGAGGGAGGAGGGATAATATGAACAAAGGGGTCAAGACCATGATGGGGAAACCCGCAGAATCAGGTGACTTGAACTAGTGGAAGATCACTGACTCCTGACTGACAAATGGGGAATCTGCATAGGACTGAACTCGGACCCCTGAATACGGGTGACAATGGTATAGTTCAGCAGTATATGGGGCCACCGGCAGTGGGACCAGGATCTAACTCTAATGCATGAACTGACTTTGTGGACCCTATTCTCTATGGAGAGATACCTTGCTTAGCCTAGGCATGGATCTGGAATCTGGAGTTGCAGATCTTGGTGGGTATGAGCTAGCTAATAGCGAAGAGCTGGAAGGAGCTTGAATCCCGGCTGAGATAGAAGCACTCTGCCATGTTGGCCAATCCAAACTTCGTTACATGAGAAGGAAATCACTTTAGTTTCTTTACATTTCTTTAATTTTGCTTAAAACAATTCAGTCAGGGTTTTAGAAAGTATCTATGAGCACTGAGACAGCAAACTCCACGGGAGCAGGTACAAGGGAGCAACCGCTGAGGGAGTAGTCAGAAGCAGAGACCTCTGTGGGTCTGGGCATAGTCTGGGACCTCCGAGGGAGTAGGCCTGAGCCAGGACCTTTGTGGTCCAGGTGCACTTGAGTCTGGGACCTCTGAGGGAGAAGGCTGGAGCCAGAGATCTTTGCAGGACCAAGTCCAAGCCAGGAGCAGACTCAGACCAGTGACATTTACAGAAACAGGATTGAGCCCACCTAGGCCAGAGCAGGCCTGAGACAGCAAACTCCACAGGAGCAGAATAAACCCAGGGAGCGCCAAGCGACCTCCAGGAATGAACAATGGTGTGATTGGCTCCATGACCCTGACTACACCACGAGGAGCAACCATCTGAACCTTGGATCTACTGGCACCTGGAAGATTGATCACCAAAGTCACAGACAACCCCAACTACACCAATCAGAGGAAAAGATGAGTAGACACGGTAAGAACACACGCAACACCACAAAGCATAACATGACACCAGTAAAAACTACTGACCCTACAACAGCAAGACTTAAAAAACCAAACATAGATGAAGCAAAAGAAAATGACCTAAAAAAAATAACTTTAGGAGAATGTTTGAGGCCTTTAAAGAGGAAATGAAATTTCCCTTAAAGAAATGGAGGGAAAGACAAACAAAAAATTAGAAGAGATCAACACATCCTTTAAAGAAAACCATGGTGGCGCACGCCTTTAATCCCAGCACTCGGGAGGCAGAGGCAGGCGGATCTCTGTGAGTTCGAGACCAGCCTGGTCTACA
>NC_022022.1:3918753-3923663 GCF_000317375.1 Microtus ochrogaster
AAAAAAAAAAAAAAAAGAAAACCAAGAAAATGCAATCAAACAGATGAAAGAAACGATTCAAGACTTGAAAACTAAAATAGATACAATAAAGAAAACACAAGCCAAAGGAAGTACAAAAATAGAAATCATGAGAAAACGATCAGGAATCACAAATGTAAGCATAAACAGCAGAATACAAGAGATGGAATAGAGAATCTCAAGTGCTGAAGATGCAATAGAGGAAATAGCCTCATCAGTCAAAGAAAACATTAAATCTAACAAAAGCTTACCCCAAAATTTTCAGAAAATATGGGACATCATGAAAATACCAAACCTAAGAATAATAGTGGTAGAAGAAGAAGTACAACTCAAAAGCACAAAAAATATATTTAAAAAAATCTTAGAAGAAAACTTTCCCAACCTAAGGAAAGAGTTGCCTATGAAGATAAAAGAAACTTACAGAACACCAAATGGATGGGATCAAAAAAAAAGTCCCCTTGCCACATAATAATCAAAACACTAAACATATGGAATAAAGAAAGAATATTAAGAGCTGCAAAGGAAAAAGGCCAAGTAACATATAGAGGCAGACCTATAAGAATTACACCTAACTTCTCAATGGAAACAATGAAAGCTAGAAGGTCCTGGTCAAGCGTTATGCAGACATTAAGAGATCATGGATACTAGCCCAGACTACTATACCCAGAAAACTTTCAATCACCATAGAAGGAAAAACAAGATATTCCATGACAGATTTAAACAATACCTAGCCACAAACCTAGCCCTACACAAAGTACTAAATGTAAAACTCCAACCCAAGGAAGATGGCTACATCAACAAAAACACAGACAATTGATGATCTCACAGCAGCAAATCCCAAAGAAGGGAAATCACGCAAAATAACATCACCAACAATGAAAACTAAATTAACAGGAGGTAGCAATCACTGGACATTAATATTCCTTAATATGAATGAACTCAACTCACCTATAAAAAGACACAGGCTAACAGATTGGATGCAAAAACAGAATCCATCCTTCTACTGCATACAAGAAACACACCTCAACCTCAAAGACAGACATCATGTCAGAGTAAAGAATTGAGAAAAAATATTCCAATCAAATGGACCTAAGAAACAAGTGGGTGTAGCTATCCTAATATCTAACCAAAGAGACTTCAAACTAAAATTAATCAAAAAAGACAAAGAAGAACATTTCATATTAGTCACAGGAAAAATCCATTTAGAGGATATCTCAATACTGAACCTCTATGCCCCAAATACAAGGGCACCCTCTTTTGTAAAATAAACACTTCTAAAGCTTAAATCACACATTAAACCCCACACACTAATACTGGGAGACATCAACACTCCATTCTCACCACTGAACAGGGCTATCAGATAAAAAATTAACTGAGAAATAAGGGAACTAACAGATGTTATGACTCAAATAGACTTAACAGACATCTATAGAACATTCCATCCAAACATAAAAGAATATACCTTCTTCTCAGCACCTCATGGAACCTTCTCAAAAACTGACCACATACTAGATAACAAAACAAACCTCAACAGATACAAAAAAATTGGAATAACACCATGTATCTATTGGATCACCATGGCTTAAAATTAGAATGCAACAAAGCTCACAAACACATGGAAATTAAACAATGCTCACCTGAATCATCAATGGATCAAGGAAGAAATATAGGAAGAAATTAAAGACTTACTATAATTCAATGAAAATGACCACACAACATACCCCAATTTATGGGACACAATGAAAGCAGTGTTAAGAGGCAAGTTCATAGCACTAAATGCCTACATAAAGAAGCTGAAAAAATCCCACAGTAGTAAATTAACAGAACATTTGAGAACTTTATCACAAAAAGAAGCAAACCCAGCCAGGAGAAGTAGATGGCAGAAAATAATCAAATTGAGAGCTGAAATCAACAAAATAGAAACAAAGAAAACAGTTCAAAAAAATCAATAAGACAAAGAGTTGGTTCTTCGAGAAAATCAACAACACAGGCAAACCTTTATCCAAACTAACCAAAAGGCAGAGAGAGAATATCCAAATTAACAAAATCAGAAATGAAAAGGGGGACATAACAACAGACATGGAGGAAATACAGAGAATCATCAGGTCATATTTTGAAAACCTGTACTCCACAAAATTGGAAAATTTAAAGGAAATGGACAACTTTCTGGATAAATATCACTTACAAAAATTAAATCAAGACCAGAAAAGCAAATTAAATAGATCTATAACTACTAAAGAAACAGAAATAGTCATTAAAAGTCTCCCAACCAAAAAGAAACCCAGGACCAGATGGTTTCAGCTCAGAATTTTACAAGATTTTCAAAGAACTAATACCAATACTGCTCAAATTGTTCCACACAATAGAAACAGAAGTAACATTTGCCAAACTCTTTTTATGAGGCTACAATTACCTTGATACCCAAACCACATAAAGACATTCATTACCAAGAAATAGAATTACAAACCAGTCTCACTCATGAACATTGATGCAAAAATACTCAATAAAACACTGGCAAATCGAATCCAAGAACACATCAGAAACATCATCCACCATTGTCAAGTAGGTTTCATCCCAGAGATGCAGGGATGGTTCAACACATTAAAATCTGTCAATGTAATCCACCATATAAACAAACTGAAAGGAAAAAAACCACATGATCATCTCATTAGATGCTGAAAAAGCTTTCGACAAAATACAACATCCCTTCATGATAAAGGTCTTGGAGAAAGCAGGGATACAAGGAACATACCTAAACATAATAAAGGCAATACACAGCAAGCCAATAGCCAACATCAAACTAAATGGAGAGAAACTCATAGTGATTCCACCGAAATGAGGAACAAGACAAAGTTGTCCACTCTCTCCATATCAATTCAATATAGTTCTTGAGGTCCTAGCTAGAGCAATAAGACAACAAAAGGAGATCAAGGGGATACAAATTGGAAAAGAAACTCTCACTATTTGCTGATGATATGATGGTTTACATAAGTGACTCCAAGGAACTTCTACAACTCATAAACACTTTCAGAATTTAGCAGGATACAAGATTAACTAAAAAAAAAAAAAAATCAGGCAGAGGCAGATGGATCTCTGTGAATTCGAGGCCAGCCTGGTCTACAAGAGCTAGTTCCAGGACAGGAACCAAAAAAAAAAAAAAAATCAGTAGTCCTCCTTTACACAGATGATAAATGGGCTGAGAAAGAAATCAGAGAAATATCACCCTTCACAATAGCCATAAATAGCAGAAAATATTTCAGAGTAACTTTAACCAAACAAGTGGAAGACCTGTATGACAAGAGCTTTAAATCTTTGAAGAAAGAAATTAAAGAAGACACCAGAAAGTGGAAAGATCGCCCATGCTCTTGGGTAGGTAGAATTAACGTAGTAAAAATGGCAATCTTACCAAAAGCAACCTACAGATTCAATGCAATGCCCATCTAATCCCAGAAAAATTCTTCACAGACCTCAAAAGAACAGTACTCAACTTCATATGGAAAAGCAAAAAACCCAGGATGGCCAAAACAATCCTGTACAATAAAGGAACTTCTGGAGGCATCACAATCCCTGACTTCAAACTCTACTACAGAGCTACAGTAGTGAAAACAGCCTGGTATTGGCAGAAAAACAGACAGGAGGACCAATGGAACTGAATCGAAGACCCAGATATTAATCCACACACCTTTGAACAACTGATATTTGATAAAGAAGCAAAACTATCAAATGGAAAAAAAGAAAGCATATTTAACAAATGGTGCTGGCATAACTGGATATCAACATGTAGAAGAATGAAAATAGACCCATATCTATCACCATGCACAAAACTCAAGTCAAAATGGATCAAAGACCTCAACATAAAGCCAGCCACACTGAACCTCATAGAAGAGAAAGTGGGAAGCACACTTGAACACATTGGCACAGGAGACCACTTCCTAAGTATAATCCCAGTAGCACAGACACTGAAAGAAACAATTACTGAATGGGACCTCCTGAAACTGAGAAGCTTCTGTAAAGCAAAGGACATGGTCAATAAGACAAAATGGCAGCCAACAGAATGGGAAAAGATCTTCACTAACCCCACATCAGACATAGTTCTGATCTCCAAAATATACGAAAAACTCAAGAAATTTATCATCAAAAGAGCAAATAATCCAATAAAAAATGGGATACTGATCTAAACAGAGAACTCTCAACAGAGGAATCTAAAATGGCTGAAAGACACTTAAAAAAAATGCTCAACATCCTTAGTCATCAAAGAAATGCAAATTAAAATAACTCTGAGATTCCATCTTACACCTGTAAGAATGGCCAAGATCAAAACACTAATGACAACTTATGCTGGAGAGGTTGTGGGGTAAAGGAAACATTCCTGCATTGCTGGTGGGAATGCAAGCTGGTACAACCCCTTTGGATGTCAGTGTGGCAATTTCTCAGAAAATTAGGAAACAACCTTCCTCAAGACTCAGCAATACCACTTTTGGGTATATCCAAAGGATGCTCAATCATGCTACAAGGACATATGCTCAACTATGTTCATAGCAGCTTTGTTTGTCATAGCCAGAAACTGGAAACCACCTAAATGTTCCTTGACCAAAGAATGGATAAGGAAAATGTAGTACATTTACACAATGGAGTACTTACTATATAGCAGAAAAAAATAATAACATCTTGAAATTTGCAGACAAATAGATGGAACTAGAAAATATATTGAGTGAGGTGACCAGACCCAGAAGAACAATTATCACATATACTCACTCATAGGTGGTTTTTATTTTTATTTATTTATTTATTTATTTATTTTGGTTTTTTTTCGAGACAGGGTTTCTCTGTGGCTTTGGAGCCTGTCCTGGAACTAGTTCTGTAGACCAGGCTGGTCTCGAACTCACAGAGAT
>NC_022022.1:3924737-3926473 GCF_000317375.1 Microtus ochrogaster
GACCAGGCTGGTCTCGAACTCACAGAGATCCGCCTGCCTCTGCCTCCCAAGTGCTGGGATTAAAGGCGTGCGCCACCACCGCCCGGCTTACATATTTCTTCTTTTTATCTTTGTGACAGTGCACAAAAGTGGGACAGATTGTTCCTTACAAGCTAGGTGTCAATAGTAGCTAAGTTAATTCACCTTCGAATTCCTTAGTTCCTTTATCTGTAAAATGAAGACAGTAGTAGCTCCTGCTCATACAGGTGAAAATTGCACATGTCCATATTCACAGTTTGCTAGAACTGCGTGGCATACACTAAATGCTCAATGTTCGCCACTGCTGTATTAGCAATAACACAGTCATGGTCAGAGGCCTTGTTGTGGCTCAGAAAGCTTCAACAACTTGTTTAAAGTCTCATAGTAGGAGGCCAGCAAGATGGCTCAGTGGGTAAAAACACTGGTCGCCAAGTCTAAACCCGGCTTCAATCCCCAGGACCCAGAGAGAAGTGACTTGACCCCTGACCTCCGCATGCTAAGTAGGGCAAGATTCAAACACTGCGCGATGTTTGAAAGTGAGTATGTGCGCACAGCATCCCAGAAGAACCTGATGCCGGGTAGCGAGACGATGCAAGACTCGAGAATGAGCAAATGAACCCGCCCAGCACCTCTCACTCTCGTGCGTTAGCGAGTATACCGAACAGAGGAGCTTCGTCCCTCTCGCCCTCTTGTGGCCATAGGGCTCGCTGTAGACTAGAGGTTACCAGAAGAGAAGGGACATTCAAGGAAGGGACTATGCTCGAGGCCTGCTTCCTTTTCTCTCTCCCTCTTTCTTTCTTTTGTTTTAGACTGGCGACCCAGCCCAGGGCATCACACATGCTAGATGTACACTCTACCACTGCTTGACAGGGCCCAACTTCTGAGTCCCAAGTTCATTTGCAGGGCTAGGAGTGTCAAGACAGCCTGTCATAAAAGTGAGGCCCAGAAAATTCTAGGCAGTTGATAAGATTTTTAAAAGGATGATTTATATGGGGTTCTCATGAGAGGAAATTCGCCCCTCCCTCCCTTGAGCAATCAAGGGACGAATGACCTGTGACTAAAAGCAGATTCTAGAGCCAGACTCTCAATCCTATTCTCTGTGTGGCCTCGGGCAGGTTACTTGTTTCTTCACCTAGGGGCTTGTTCAATGGCTGTTGAGGGCTGGGTTAATCCAGGCTTTCCCTGAGGCCTTGATGATGTCTGGAGCAAAAACACAGTTCCTTCTCTAAATACAGCAGTCTTCAGCAAGACCGGTAATGGCCTGGGGCCAGGGCACTGGGGGAGCTGTGGCTTCAGATCCTGAGACCACAGGGCTTCCCACTGTCTGGAGCTTTGGTTATCAGTCCCAAGGCTGCTATGTGCTCAATCTGTAATGTTCTTGAGATATTCCATGTTCCCTCTGTGCAACATTGTTTGATTAACTTTCCTCTGACTTGGTCCCACTATATGATATTTCCTGCCGAGTCTGTCCCATTTCCCCACGGGAAATAGTGTATAAGCTGTTGGACTTCTTAATAAGCTTGCTTGACATAAGACATAGCTTGTGGGGCTGGAGAGATGGCTCAGAGGTTAAGAGCATTGCCTGCTCTTCCAAAGGTCCTGAGTTCTATTCCCAGCAACCACATGGTGGCTCACAACCATCTGAAATGAGGTCTGGTGCCCTCTTCAGGCCTTCAGGCATACATGTAGACAGAATATTGTAAACATAATAAATAAAT
>NC_022022.1:3926773-3965183 GCF_000317375.1 Microtus ochrogaster
TATATATGTTTCTTCACTTAAAATGGGGTTAATATAGTGGGGCATGATGGTGCATACCTTTAATCTTAGGGGCCAGAGGCAGGTGAATCTCTGAATTCATATCTGTTTTTTGTTTTTTTTTTTTTTGGTTTGTCGAGACAGGGTTTTTCTCTGTGGCCTGGAGCCTGTCCTGGATCTAGCTCTGTTGACCAGGCTGGTCTCGAACTCACAGAGATCTGCCTGCCTCTGCCTCCCGAGTGCTGGGATTAAAGGCGTGCGCCACCATCGCCCGTGAATCTCTGAATTCAAAGCCAGCTTGGTCTACACAATGAGTTCCAGGACAACCAGAACTACTTAGTGAGACCCTGTATTAAAAAAAAAGGTGGGGGTGGCACACGTCTTCAATCCCAGCATTTAGGAGGCAGAGGCAGATGAATCTCTGAGTTTGAAGCCAGGCTGGTCTATAAGGGAGAGTTCTAGGACAGCCAGGGATACACAGAGAAACTTTTTCTCAAAAAAAGCCCTAAAATAATAATCAATAGTATTTTAAAATTATTATTTTATTAAATATTTATGATGAAAACAAATTTTCTTTCTTACTCCCAGTCCAGTTCTGAAAATACACTTACTCTCAAGCACATACATACTCAGAGCTGACGCAGAGTATGTGTGTAATTATGTGTGCATATGAGATATGCTGCCTATGTGTACAGAGACCAGAGGTTGACAGTCAACTCAGTGAGTGTGTGTGAGTGTGTGTGTGTGAGTGTGTGTGTGAGAGAGAGAGAGACAGACAGAGAGAGAAAGAGAGAGAGACAGAGAGTGAGCGTGTGTGAGTGTGTGTGTTTGAGTGTGTGTGTAAGAGTGTGTGTGTGTGAGAGAGAGAGAGAGAGACAGACAGAGAGAGAGAAAGAGAGAGAGACAGAGAGTGAGCGTGTGTGTTTGGTTGGGGGTAGCCTAGCTGCTCAGCAAGCCCCAGAGTTCCTCTTGCCTCAGTGTCCCCGCACTGAGGCACAAGCATTGGTGGTCATGTCACCTTTTAAAGTAGGTGCTGGGAATCTAAAGCTGAGGCCTCAAGCTTTGCAGTAAGCCGCCCTTACTCAGGGAGCATCTCCAATCCTTACACCTTTTTTTTCCTTTTGGAACAAGGTCTCTCATTGACCTTGGAGCTCATCAGTTTGGCTAGACTGTCTGACCAGCAAACTCCAAGGGCCTGCCCACTTGTCCGCACACATGACCCCAGTGCTAGCATTATGGAAGCAGATCACCAGATGTGAGTTTAATGTAGGTGACTGGAGATCCCAATCCAGGATCTCACATTTGCTCAGCAAGAATGTTGCTGACTGAGCCGTCGGCCAGGAGCCTTGGTGTCAACACTACAAGCAGCATTTCTGCTCAGCAAATATGCTTGCAAGACTTTATAAATTAGCAACTTTTCCTCTTAGAGAAAATTTGGGATTGGATTCTTTTTTCTTTTCTTTTTTGTTTTTTTGTTTTTGTTTTGTTTTGTTTGGGGGCTTTTGATATTTTGTTTGTTTTTGAGACAGTATCTCATTTTGTAGCCTTGACTGGCCTAGAACTCACTAGGTAGACCAGGCTGTCCTTGAACTTAGATCTGCCTACCTTTGCCTTTTGGGAGCTCACCACACCTACTTAGGATTAGATTCTTAAAAACCTCTGGTCATAAAATTAATTATGGCTGTTGAGGAGGCTCAGCAGGTAAAGGTGTTGGCCTCCTAGCTTGGTAATCTGCATTTGATCCCTGAAACCCATAGGGTGAAAAAGAGAACAGACTCCATCTGACTGTCACACATGTACCCACCCACACATATAAATATTGTAATACAATTTCAATTAACTTTGAGACAAGGTCTCATTCTGTAGTTCAGGCTAGCCTTGCTGGGATCACAAGGTGCAAACTTCCAACTGACCAGAATGGAAGCTGTCCGATGCCTGTGTCCACTTAGACTCCCTTTGCCATGCGTTTTGTTGGTTCTCTAACACTGACCTCACAGTGGGTTCAGGAACTCTAGACAGCGCTTCCACAGGATAGTGAGGATCATTTTAAATAACAACCCTGCCAAGCATGTGTCACACTAAATATAATACCTCAGAGAAAGAGATGCTTATTTATGGAGCAAGCCAGGGGCCGAATTGAGAAGCCAAGTTGCCTCATCTGATCTCAGCTGGTAATGTAATAGCCAGTGACATTTCTCTTCTGCTCTGAGCATGTCTATTAACGACCAATCAAGCACTTGTTTGGGGTGTTTAAAAATTAATTTTAGCAAGTTAGATGAATTAGCAAATACGGAATCAAATAATAAGAACCAATTGTGTATGGAGAGGGGCTGGGCTTCGTGGGCACGTGACCTGTGTCATTGCACAGAAGCCCCACGTGAAAGGGTCCGAGGCTTGTCTCAGGGCTTTACCAGTGCTATGGCATAGGAACTCTCTTGAACAAGGGCTCCTGTCAGTTAATTTTGCACTGAGATATAAACTATGAATTTATTCTGGTCTAGCTTTAATTTCATGAATGAGATCATACAAATATCACTGAACTTTGGTTCTCTTGTCTGTTCTGTCTTCTTTTTTTAAATATTTATTTATTATGTATACAATATTCTTTCTGTGTGTATGTCTGAAAGCCAGAAGAGGGCACCAACCTTATTACAAATGGTTGTGAGCCACCATGTGGTTGCTGGGAATTGAACTCAGGACCTTTGGAAGAGCAGGTGATGCTCTTAACCGCTGAGCCATCTCTCCAGCCCCCCTGTCTTTTCTTCTTTAAAGGACTCTGAAGATCTTCTTGTACTGACACATGAAAATCTGCTTCCTTCTCACAGCCTGGAACCCACAGTAGAGGGGTTCAGAATGTGCTCTTCTATTATGACCCTCATTTCACTCATAGATTTTTGTTTTGTTTTAGAAATTATTGAGCTGGGCGTGGCAGCACACACCTTGTGACCCCAGCACTTTAGAGGCTGACAGCAGGATCAGAACAGGCTCAAGGAGTCTAGTCTGTGTAGCCAGCACCATATAAAGACGCACCATCTAAAATAAAATAAAAAATAAAAGGAAGGGGGACTGCAAGATGGCTCAGCAATTAAGAGCACTTGTTACTCTTGCAGAGGACCTAGGTTTGGTTCCCAGCACCCACGTGGCTGCTCACTACTGTCTGTAACTCCAGTTCCAAGGCATCTGATACCATTTTCTGACTTTCACAGGCACGCACATGGTACACAGACGTACATGCAATAAAACACCCAGACACATAAAGCAAAAATAAATCTTGTCTTTAAAAAAGGGGGAAATTAAGCTGGGTGGTGGTGCACAGCTTTAATCTCAGCACTTGGGAGGCAGAGGCAGGTGGATCTCTGTGAGTTTGAAACCAGCCTGGTCTACAAGAGCTAGTTCCAGGACAGGCTCCAAAAACTACAGAGAAACCCTGTCTTGAAAAACCAAAAAAAAAAAGGGGGGGACTTAGGCTAAAAGCATCATGTCTCTTCATGCGTAGTGTGCATTTTGTCATGCCTCAAAATTATTTTCATCCACTATTCTAGAAATGGAATTTGTTACTGAGTCAAAAGATAATTGTATCTCAAATGATAGTTATTGGATTGTTGCTAACCAAAAAGATTGTGATTTTCACTCCTACCAAGAATATTTGAGAGTGCCTATTATGTCACACTGTGCTAACTCCAGAAATTTCCAAACCTTGCCAACCTAATAAACAAAAAGAAAAAAAATGATATCTTGTAGTCGTTCTGATTTGCATCTGTTTGATTATACATGAATGGAATGTTTTGCCCTGTTCTGTATGGCCTGTGTTCTTTTCATGAGGCCACGGGTAGGAATAAACTCATCTTGTTTCTTTCCTCCGTTCATTTTCCTGTTAGATTGCTTGGCTTTAGGTGCTGGTGGTGTTAGTGG
Source organism: Microtus ochrogaster (assembly GCF_000317375.1). Lineage (NCBI taxonomy): Eukaryota > Metazoa > Chordata > Mammalia > Rodentia > Cricetidae > Microtus > Microtus ochrogaster. The sequence continues at coordinate 3,930,683 of NC_022022.1, forward strand.
TACCAGGAATTATACCCAAGGCCTTGTGCATGATAGACAGGTACTCTAGTACTAAGCTACTATGAACTTGGCAACAACAGTGCCTAGAACAGGCTCCGTGACAGGTCCTTCCCTCCTCCCCTTGAGTTTAGGGTAACTAAGTCTTAGAATCAACAGTGCATTAGGAGCCTTGTGGTGGTGGTACACACATTTAATCCCAGCACTCGGAAGGCAGAGGAGGGTGGATCTCTGTGAGTTTGAAGCCAGCTGGTCTACAGTGTGAGTTCCTAGACAGTCAAAGCTGCACAGACAAACCCTGTCTCAAAATCCCTAGTCCCCCAAAAAACATTCATTAGGAACCGGATCAGCTAGTCCAGGCTAGCCTCAAACTCCCGGTAGTTGAGGATGACCTTGAACTCCTGACAGTCCCACCTCTACCCAGCAAGTTCTGGGATTATATGCATAGGCCACCACCCCAGGTTATTATCATCTGTGGTGTGTGTCCTTTAGACAGGACCTCATTATTTATTCCAATCTTGCCCTGAATCCATGAAAATTCTCCTTTCCCAGCCTCCCAAATGCTGGTATTACAGCACATGTAACCATGCCCAGCTCAGTTTTCCTAATATTTATACCTTAATCTTAATAGTGCGGCACATTGTAAGCAATTACTACTATAAAGGCCAGACTTCATTTCCTTATTAAAATGTTAGGTGTTCAGGTGTTGTGCCTGCGTGTATGATCTAAGCATCCCTGTGGGTTTGGTGCCTGTGGAGACCAGAAGACAGCCCTGGATTCCCCGAGACTGGAGCTACAGACGGTTTTGAGCTGTTGTACGGGCGCCATGAGTCAAATGTGGGTCCACCAGGAGCTCAGCCAGTGCTCTCAGTCTCAGCCCTTGAGCGTCTCTCCATCCCACTTCATTGCTAACTCAGTGTCTTCTTTCTGTCCCAGGGTCCTATCCTACTTACATTTATATTTGTTGCCACTGCTCAGCTGGGAGATGAAATCCTGCTGCTTGTACAGTTGCCATTTTCCATCATTTCACTGAGGGGCCAGAGCAAAACCCTTCTGTGCCAGCCCTGTTCCAGGACTCAGAATCGGGCGGAGCTTGAGTCCGAGCTGCCAGGCCCATGCTGCCCCCTTCCTCTCCTCTCGGCTCCCAGAGTCACCCTTCTTCCCTCTCCTCGTGCCCTACAGCCCGACCTAAGTCTATCAGTGGCAAATCTTCCTCTGAAGTCCATGTTACGTCCCGACCTGCTTTGCCCAAGCCTGGGACTATTTCTCATAATCCACACAGCCGCACCGCATTCAAGTATTCGTGTGTCTTAACTGTTCCGTATTCAGGGCAGCTAGCAGATAGTTGCCAGCTTGGTTTGGTTTTGTTCTTTGATTTTTACATTTAGTTTTTATTTCATGTATGTGTATGTGTGCATGCTGGAGAGGTATATGTTCAGATGCATGTAGGTGCCCTCCGAGGCCAGATTAGGGTGTTGGATTTCTTGGAACTATAATTAAAGCCCCTCTGTAAGCTGCTAGATGTAGGTGCTGGGATCCAAATTCCCATCCTCGTGATTGAGCAGCAAGCTCTTTTAGTTGCTGAGTCATCTCTTCAGCCCTGGTTTGGTTCCTCTTCTTATCATCATTTTGATTTATGGGCATGGTGTTTTGCTTTCATGTGTGTGTGTGTACCACATGCCTGCCTGGTGCCTTCAGAGGTCAACAGAGGGAGGTGGATCTTCTGGAACTGTGGGTAGGTACTTCATAAACATGAACTGAATGAGTGCATAAATCCATGCTGTTAAAGAAAGAACTCATAGGGGGCTGGAGAGATGGCTCAGCGGTTAAGAGCACTGCCTGCTCTTCCAAAGGTCCTGAGTTCAATTCCCAACAACCACATGTTGGCTCACAACCATGTGATGAGATCTGGCGCCCTCTTTTGGCTTGCCGGCATACATGCAGACAGAATATTGTATACATAATAAATGGATAAATAAATTTTAAAAAAAGAAATCATTGGTTTAAAAGAAAGAACTCATAGGACTTTGTCATTTTAATTATTGTTATAGTTGATTTTGTTGTTGTTGTATTTTATTTATTTTATGTATATGCATGTTTTGCCTGTATGTATATATGTATGTATGTGTGTGTGCCACATGCATGCTTGGTGCCCAAGGAAGTCAGAAGAGGGTATCAGATTCCCTAGAACCGGAGTCTCAGATTCTCGTGAGCCACCATGTGGGTGCTGAAAAGTGAACCTGGGAAGTCCTCTCGAACAGCAAGTGCACTTAGCTATTGAGCCATCTCTCCAGTCCCTCTGGTTTGATATTTTAAGACTGAACTCCACTCCATAGCTCAGGCCGTTATACCTCATGGCCTCTGATGTTACAGGTGTGAGCCACAATGCCCATCTGGTTTTCCTAATTGATAGTCTCTAGTATAATTCTAACAAAAGAGTCCCATATTTGGGTGCCTGGGGGTTAAGAGGAGACAGGAATTTTGGGACAGAGAGCGGATGTACTGGGGAAGTTGCTCTAATGAGAGAGAAGAAGCACAGGTGTGGCAGTCTGGAGACAGTGGGAAACAGGTTTGGGTTATGGGTCAGAAGTCGGGGTAGAGGGAGTTGAGAGTTATCTTGATTTGGAAGCAAAAGCATGAAAGTGAACGAGTCCCTGAGGGAAAGGAAGCAGGGGCAGACAAAGGAAAGACGTCCATGGTTAGGGAACAGGGAGAAGCACCCACAGATGGTTCCTGGAGAGCTTAGAGCTGGAGAGGATCGTAGACACAGCAGCTGTCGCAAGGCCAAAGAGGAACGAGGACAGACACCTGGGAATAACCCACAAGTTGCCATTGGCAGGTGGAATCATGAGTCAAGCTTTTAGTTTCCCCACAAAGGGAAGCCTAAAAGCTCACTTCAGGCAGGCAGGCAGCACTGTCTGCTTTGACTTCTGGTTTTGTTGTTTTTATTTTGCTTTCGAGACAGGGTTTCTCAGTAGCTTTGGAGTCGAACTCACAAAGATCCGCCTGCTTCTGCCTCCCGAGTGCTGGGATTAAGAGCGTGTGCTACCCTGGCCTGTTTTGACTTCTGCTCTATACCTTGAGCCTGAAACAGTGTGACATCCGGTAGGAATTCAGTAAATACTGTTGAATCACGAAGAAGCACTGGACTTAAATCTAGATGCTAGAAGGGTGTGTTGGTAGCATGGTGGAGGTCCTCTTCTCCTAGTCCAGGGGAGTATTGAGCTGGAGACAGGAAGACCTCATGCCTAACAACCTCCAGCAAGAGCCAGAGCTATTGGGGAGCCAAGGGCAGAAATCTCTCCTGCTTCCATACAGAGCAGCCTGGAGCTGGCCCAGGATTCCCACTGAGCGCTCTCTCAGCCCTCTGCTTTCCAGCCGAGCCCTGTGTACAAAGAACAGAGAGAAATGACAGTGTGGTGACAAGATTGCGGTTAATGAGCAGCCGAGCACCTGCCAAGTGGGTGGGTAGGAAGCTGCTTTTCTCAACCGACTACGTTGGCAGGAAAATGTTTTGTAAGTGACTCATCTTGTTTCATTACTGAGAATACAAATTTGTGAGCTGACAAGAGGTCAAAATCCAGGGAGAACAGATCCACCCTGCACCTCTAAATTCTCTGCTGTTATCTGGCGTGTAGGAGGGATTCCATAGATGGATACACATAGGAACTTTCCCACAGTATGCTTTACACTTGAAGTTTTCCATATGTCAGTCCTACCTAAATAAACTATTGTCCAAAGGGGGGGGGGACTGTAAAAATTTTAAATCACACAGCTAGGCTATTTAATTTATATATGCTTATTTGCATGTAAGAATGCACCTAATTCATGTTTTGCTCAAATGGAAATTTGTTTTGAAATAAGATTTTTTTTCTTCTGGTGCAAAGGAAGAACGTGAGGGCGTCTCCCATGGCAGATAAGTGCTCTGCCACTGAACTACACCACAGCCCTAAAATTAAGTAATTATTTGGGGGAACGAAGTCTGCCCAGAGAGACAAGACACAAAGTATGTCATTGTGGAATTTCTACCACATCCCAGGATAAAGGACCTCTCCCTCCCCTCGGATGAGAACCCGAGACAAAATGTATTTTCTTATCGGGGCGAGAATGTTGTGTTCCTTTTGTAAACTTTTTGCAATTTTTCATTTAGCTGGTTAGTCTCCTCCTTGATCCCAATCTTTTCTTTAATCTACAGGAAGCCCTCCCTTCCACAGCCCTGTCGAAGGACGACATTTGCCTGGGGAAGCCAGACGCACTGCTGTTTGGCACCCCTGGTTCCGTTGCTCAGCTTTGATGTGACCATAGAGTATTTAAAGACCAGCGGTGTCCACCCACTTCCTAGAAGGTCCAGGGCCCAGTTCCCAGTTCCCCTGTGCCCAGGATGTAGCAAGCAATCAAAGCTTGACTGAAGAAAGCTTACTTTAGACGTTCTAAAGAGTTTTTGTAAATTGTTCCTCCCAAACTCCAGTGACCAAGGATTTAAAAGACTCCTGGTTGGGTCTCCATTATTGTGGTCTTTAGGGTTTTATGCCAGACCACAAATACAAACACTTCTGGGTTCTGTTTTTATTTCTTTAGTATACATTTATTAATTTTGATTTTTCAAGACAGGGTTTCTCTGTGTAACAGCCCTGGATGTCCTGTAACTCAGTACCAGGCTGTCCTTGAACCCACAGATCCTCCTGCAACCACAGTTGCCTGGCTTGGGTTCTGTTTTTAATCCCAAGACAGATCAGCGCTCTCTCTCTCTCTCTCTCTCTCTCTCTCTCTCTCTCTCTCTCTCTCTCGATTTATTTATTTTTCTGTGTGTGAGTGTTTTGTCTGTGTGTACATCCCTGCACCACATGTATGGAGTACCCAAAGAGGCCAGAATGGGGTGTGGGATCCTTTGGAACTGGAATTACAGATGATGGTGCCTTGCAATATGGACAATGGGACCTGAACTCCGGTCCTCCGCAAGAGCAGCTAGTATTCTTTACCACCGAGCATCTCTCCAGCCTGGCTGCTCTTTCACACTCCAAAACAAAAAGTTCTCATTTTAAAACAGTTTTGTTTTTGTTGTGGTTGTTGTTTTTCAAGACAGGATTTCTCTGTGTAGCCTTGCCTGTTCTGGAGCTCACTCTGTAGACCAGGCTGACTTTGAACTCACAAAGCTCTGTCTGCCTCTGCTCTGTGGGTTTTTAAAGGTATGCACTACCACTGCTCAGCTAAAAAAAGGGTTTTAGATCATTACATTTACGTATTTATTTATGGGATGAGGTGTGCCGTGACGCACATGGGGTGGTCCCAGGACAACCTGCAGGAGGTGATTCTCTCCTTCCACCATGTGAGCCTGGGGGACAAACATAGGTTGTCATACTAGGCAGCTGAACACCCATCTTTTTCATTGTTTGCTTTGGTTTTTGAGGCAAGGTCTCAATATGTAGACCAGCCTCACTTCAAACTTGTAGTAATCCTCCTGCCTCAGTCTCCTAAGTGCTGAGATTAGGGGTGCCCTGCTGCTTCTTGGTTTTGACTCGAAATTCAAAAAGGCTCAAGGAACTCAGCTTCCCGAGGAGATGGGGTAATAAGTCATTGTTCACTTGAGATGGGGTAATAAGTCATTGTTCACTTTGTACGTTGGAACTTGTCTGTTTCCCATAGCTCTTTCACAACTGCGGAGGGTAAAGCTGAACCCAGGTAAAACTAACGTCTTGAATCAACAGGACTAAACTTAGTCAAATGTACAAACAATTACAGGGGGCATAGGACCAAAGGGGCCTGTTGTCATCTTCAGATCTTCAGGCTGAGGCTCAAAAGTCATCTCCACAAGGTGACAGCACCCCCAGCCCCACCCCCCATATCTAGTCCTCCTGATTTAAGAGCATTCATTTCATTGCACTCTATCAGTCTCTGAAAGTTCTGAAAGTATTATCTACCTTTATAATGCAATCTCCATGTGACCTCTGTGAGTTCCAGACCAGCCAGGGATGCATAGTGAGACCTGATTCAAATAAACAACAACAAAAAAAAAAACAAAAAACAAAAAACAAAAAACAAAAAAAACAAAGAAGAAGAGGAAGAAGAAAAAGAAGTTCTTAAGAAAGAAGCTAACATTGAACTTCCTACAACTGTCCTGCCTCAGCCTCCCAAATGTTGTGATTTCAGGGTTCACCCACACACTGAGCCAGGAGCTGAAATTACAGCACTAACTGTATCACAGCACTAACACAAAATATTTTCCTCAAAGATGTCACTACCTAAACCCAGGGTCTTCGGCTGTTACCTTACAGGACAAAGGTATTGTCCAGGGTGATGAAGTTAAGGACTTTGAAGATAGGTGCGATAGCCTGTGCCTATAATCCCAGCGTTTGAGAGGCCCGATGCTGGAGAGTATTATTTTAAGGGGTGTTACTTTCATTTATGCTGCATTTCTTAACTCTGTGAAGCTGTGATTCTTATGGTCCTAGTGAAGAGCTTAACAGCCAATAGCGAGGGGAGCAAGGATAGGCGGGGCTGGCAGGCAGAGTATAAACAGAAGGAGAACCAAGGAAGACAGGAATAAGGGGAGGAGGACATCAGGGGCTTGCCAGCAGTCACTGAGCAAGCCACAGAGGAAGAAGTAAACTAAGGCACACAGAAAAACAGGGAAAGCTAAAAGCCCAGAGGCAAAAGGTAGTAGTGATAACAAAAGAAAAACTGGCAAGAAATAAACCAAGCTAAGACAGGCACAGTAACAGTAAGCCTCTGTGTGTGTGATTTATTTAGGAGCTGGGTGGTGCCCCTTCCCCAAAATGCCAAAAGAGTAAAACATCACACAACAGGCTGAGGCAGGAGGATTGCCACAAATTCACTGCCAGTCTGGGAAACGTGGTAAATTCAAGGCAATCCTTCTGAAGCCCCATCTAGAAAGATAAAAGGATCTTGAGATGGGGAGGTTTTCCCGGAAGGAGCAAGGAGCTCCACACTCAGCGAAGTTTTCTAGATGCTCCTGAAACTCTCAGACAAATTAAATTTAGCAGAGTTTATCTGACCAAAGACCAATTTAGGAATAAGGAAGCACTCAGGAGTAGGAAACATTCAAGCTTTTATAGGCTACTTGCAGAAGCAAACACAAAAAATCAGCTGATTGGCCAGGAGCAGGTGTCTGCCTTGTTTGGATATGGTGTGACATGTTGGTAGCCTGTGATTAGCTGAGACTGGACTGTGTACTCCACATTCAGGATTCAGTTTGCTTACACACTAAAATAGGTTACAGCTCCTCACTGTGCAGCTACTCACAGGAGTGTGGAGACAGCCTGAGGCTAATGACCTCCTACTTCATTTAACAAAGCTACCTTGACAGCTTTAAAGACCTTTAAAAGGGCCAAGAGTCAAGGAATGCAGGAAACCTGTCCAGGAGAACCTCCAGACAACACCAAGCCCTGCTGAAAGTGAAGTTTCGGGATTTTTGGCCAGAGATGTATGATAATAAATTTGTGGGTTTGATTTGTTGAAGCAACTAAAGAAAACTAAAGCAAATAAATGGTCCCCGAGAAGTGAACGGTGCTTCATAAACACATTTGTGTTTCTTGACTAACTTTATATCTAGGCTCTCAGTCAATATTTTAAAGATGATTTCTCATTTTATCTCTCCGCCCCCAACACTCCCTACCCAGATGGGGGGGTTGTGTGTAGCTGTGGCTGGCTTGGCACTCTCTATGCAGACCAGGAGGCCTCAGCTCACAGAGATCTACTTGCCTCTCCCTCTTGAGTGCTGAGATTAAGGATGTATGCCACTGCAATTTATTTATTTATTGTTTCCTTTTTTAAAGATTTATTTATTATGTATACAGTATTCTGCCTGCATATATCCCTATAGGTCAGAAGAAGGCACCATATCTCATTACAGATGGTTGTGAGCCACCATGAGGTTGCTGGGAATTGAACTCAGGACCTCTGGAAGAACAGCCAGGGAGTGTTCTTAACCTCTGAGCCATCTCTCCAGCCCTCATTTATTGTTTTCTTTTGAGACAGGGTCTCTCAATGTAATCCGGAATGTTCTGGGACTCTCTGTGTAAACCGGTCTTGAACTCAGAGGTCCTCTTGCTTCTGACTCACAAACTCTGGAATTAAAGGCATGCTCTACCACGACTGGCAGTTTTTATTATTTTTTTAAGTGTGCATGTGTGTACACATAGAGAGGGTTGGTCCAGGGATTTAAATGAGCATACGTGCTGGGAGGCATTTATTTATTTGTTTTTGTTTATTTATTTATTTGATTGGTGAGGCACGACTAGGATCCCAGCACTTTGAGAGGCACTGCAGAGTGATGTGGGAGGTCCTTCTATATATGCGTTGCTTTTATTGGTTAATGATTAAAGAAGCTACTTCACCCTGTGATAGGGCAGAATAGAGCTAGGCAAGAAAACTAAACTGAATTCTGGGAGAAAGTAGGTGGAGTCAGTGAGATACCAAGTAGCCACCACAGGAGACAGACGCGCCAAAACCTTGCCAGTAAACCATAAGCCTTGTGATAAAGTATAAAATAATAGAAATGGGTTAATTTAAGATGTAAGAGCTTGCTAGGAATATGCTAGAGTCATTGGGCAAAGCAGTTTTGTAATTAATATAGTTGCTGAGTGGTTGTTTCAGGTCTGGGCTGTCAGGAAACAAATGAGTGGCCTTCCACCAAAACAGGAGAACCACAAATTCAGACCAGACAAAGACCAGACTTCCATTTTCTCAAAACAACAACAATCAAACAAATGAAAAGCTGCAGGGCAGTGGAGGCTCACACCTTTACTCCCAGCATTTGGGAGGCAGGGACAGGCTAATCTCTATGACCGGGCTATATAGGGGGAAAAAAACAAGCAAACAACCAAAAGGGACAGAAGATAGTACATCAAATAATGCCCTTGTTTTTATCTTTAAATATGTTTTTTTAAGTTCCTAGGTACATGCCCCCCAAGTTTCTTTAATTTTATTACATGTGTATAGGTATTTGTGCACTGCATGTGGTGTTTACAGACACCAGAAGAGGGCACAAAATCCCCTGGAAATGGAGTTATGTTCAGTTGTAGGTACTCATATGGGTGCTGGGAACCAAACACAGGTCCTCTGGAAGAACAGTCAATGCTCTAACCCCTGAGCAATCTCACCAGTCCTCCCTGTTTTTATTTTTATATAATTCCAACAATAAAAAGTTTTATTTTTGAGACAGGTTTCTCTGTAGCTTTGGGTCCTGTCCTGGAACCCAATCTGTAGACCAGGCTGGCCTCGAACTCACTGAGATCCGCCTGCCTCTGCTTCCCCAGTGCTGGGATTAAGGGTGTGTGCCACCACTGCCGGGCATTAAAAGCTCATTTATAGTCTTTTTGCTCTGCCAGATTTCTTGTTATTGTGCCTCTTTTCTTTTAGCCCTCATCTACATACACATCTTTTCTCCTGGTGCTAGGGATTGGATTCGGGACCTTATCCATGTAGACAAGATCCCTACCACTAGAATATAGCCAACCCCTAAAACTATGTGTACACATATGTATTCATAATTGCATTGTATGTATACACATGTACGTAGTTTTAGCCTGGTGTGGTGACACACATGTTTAATCCCAGCACTTGGGAGGCAGACAGATTTCTGAGTTGGTCTACAGAGCAAGTTCCAGGACAGCCAGGATTACACCAAGAAACCCAGTCTCAGAAATAAACAAACAAATAAATAAAATAAAAACAAAGCCATATATGTGATTTTCTTTCCTTTCCTCCCCCCCTCTATCTTTTGAGTCACATTTCTCTCTCACTGGAACACAAGAGCATTACTAGGGTCATGAAATGACAGCTAAAAGCAGAAGCGGCTGGACAAGGCAGAGACGAATCTTGTAGATCTAACAAGGTCTCAGACAAGGTCTCAGTCAACCCCGTGGGAAGTTCCCAGCATAGTCCCACAGGCTTCAGAAACAGCCAGGCCTGGGTGTGAAGACCCGTTTCTTAGGTGTGAGTAGGAAGAATGCCTTCTTCACTTGAAGGCGACAGAGCAGGCAGAGTTGCTCTGGAAAAAGTGAGATACGGACATTCTTCATAGCTTAACAAAGGGCACCGTGTGTGTGTGTGTGTGTGTGTGTGTGTGTGTGTGTGTCTGTGTGTCTGTGTGTGTGTCTGTGTGTGTGGCTTCACAGCCTTCCTGCCTCAAACAATGAAATGCTAGAATTACAAGTGTGTAATTCTACCCAAACCCAACCCCCAAACACACCTCTCTCTCTCTTTTTGTTGTTGTTTTTTGGAACACAGTTTCTCTGTGTCCCTCTGACTGTCATGGAACTCACATTGTAGACCAGGCTGGTCTCAAACTCACAGAGATTCTCCTGCCTCTCTCTGCCTCCTGAGCACTGGGATTAGTGTGCACCACCATGCCTGGCACATCTCCCTCCCCCTCCTCCTCTTCCTCCCCCTCCTCCTCCTCCCCTCCTCTTCTCTTCCCCCCCCTCCTCCCCCTCCTCCTCCCCCTGTCCGTCCTCCTCCCTCTCCTCCTCCTCCTCCCCTTCATCTTCTTCTTTTTCTTCACACTTATTGACTTTGTGTGTGTGAGTTCGAGTGTGTGCACACCATGGTACATGTGAGGCGGTCAGAGGACAGCTTGTAGGAGTCTGTTCTCTCCTACCATGTGGGATCTGAGGATTGAATCTAAATTGTCAAGGCTTGCCTGTTAAGACATCTTGCTGGCCCAAAAGTTATGTTCTTGCAGGTAATCCAGTCTGGACCTCGCTGTGGTTACTCTCATGCACCCTTGTGTAAAGAGAGTTCACTTCTCCATACATATTTGATAATGGTTTCCTGGTTATCTCTTCCTGTGGGAAAGAGATCAAGGAAGAGAGTGGATTGTGACTGACACTCATTTCTCCTCTTTCTTTCTTTCTTTCTTTCTTTCTTTCTTTCTTTCTTTCTTTCTTTCATTCTTTCTTTTTGTGGAGGGGCAATGACTGGGTATCACACATTACTGAGGCTAGCCTGGAACTTACTATGTAGCCCAAGATGGCCTCAAACTTTTAGTAATCCTCCTGCCTCAGTCTCCTAAATGCTGGGAGTATAGGCATATGCCACCATGCCCAGCTTCCTCATTTAACTTCTCTAAAATCTCCTTATCCCATCTACTGCCTCAACGGTGTGTCAGATGCCAGGGCCTGAGCTCTAGCTCCTGAGGGCCCTAAGGTCTGAACTTCCTATTTATGTTGCCTTTCATGACCATAGTTAGGCAAAAGAGTGCCAAGACGGTGCCTAAGTGTGTTCCCCACACATTCATTTCTCTAACTAATGTAAGAGCAGTCCTGCCTTTTCCCCTTCAGATGAGAGCCCTTACCCTTGACCACATGGTAGTTTTCCTTCTTGCCTGGCAATCCCTATGTACACAGACTTCAAAGTGCCCAAGCAGCAGACAGAGACTGTATTTCAGTGTGTGACTCTTGCTAGAAAGAGTTTGAGCCTTAGGGGATTAGAATTTTTTTGTTCTATTTTTTTGTTTGTTTTTTTGAGACAGGGTTTCTCTGTGTAGCCCTGGCTGTCCTGGACTCACTCCGTAGAGCAGGCTGGCCTCAAACTCAGAGATCTGCCTGCCTCTGCCTCTCAAGTGCTGGGATTTTAAAAAAAAGCCCAGCTTTAATGAGCAAAGCAACTCCTGGATGATCTGGGGCACCGGGGAGGAGAAAACCACTGGGGAGAACCATGTGGCAAGTCGGGGGACGGCTTTTTAAATAGCCTGTAGGTGTGTCCTGCGCACCTCCATGAGAGGAACCGCTGTTTCACGGACTTTCTGAGACTGGGCAGGGTTTGGAGTGGGGGTGAGGGGGTGGGGGAGGAGGACAGGGACGGAGCTCCACCCTAACAGTAATGTTCTTGTATGAGCATGCATGCATGCCATGGCACCCGTGTGGAAGTCAGCGGACAAATTTATGAAGGGTTCAACTCGCCATCCACCTTTATGTGGGTTCTGGGAATTGAACTCAGTTTACCAAGCCAGAGCCGTTTTCCTGGTACCAGAGAGACAGCCTTTTGGGTGACCCAGGATATGGGTCAGAGCAGTGTTTCTGGTGAGAAAAGAGTTGCCGTCAGGACCTCAGGGGCCCTACCAGGTACTGTGGATTCTTTGTGGCAGGGGGCCAAAGGTTTGTCTTTGTTTGAGATAGGGTCTCTCCATGTAGCTGTGGATAATCTGGAAATAACAGAGATCCTCCTGCCTCTGCCCCCCCCCCCAAGTGTTGGGATAACAGGCGTGTACCACGACCTGGTAGAATTGTCTTTTACTTTGGAACAGATGTCCCAGCATGTCCCATAAGCACTGGAACTTATCATGTATACAGTATTCTGTCTACATATATCCCTATTGGCCAGTAGAGGGCACCAGACCCCCATTACAGATGGTTGTGAGCCACCATGTGGTTGCTGGGAATTGAACTCAGGACCTCTGGAAGAACAGTCAGTGCTCTTAACCTCTGAGCCAGCTCTCCAGCCCAGCACTGGATTCTTAAGAACTTGACTGACATCGAAGGTCCCAGTTACTTCCCTGCTCAGGAATCATATATTTTACAACATCAACTACTTTTGCTCAGCCTGACTCATTAGTATAATGCCACCCACAGGATGTCCTAACAAGACTGTTCTAAGTAGGGTGGCCTCACCAGCAGCTGGCCTTTGGCTAGGGTGTTGTTACCTTGCCCAGTAAGACTCTAGGTATCAGTGACAGTTTAGATTCTGTGTTCAACAACCCTCAAAGTGCTTGTGTGCCTTCTGCTCTGTATATAATCAAGGGAAATATCACAAGCCCCATGCTGGAAGGGTGGTAATTGAATCAGTAGTGTGTTGCTCACACAGTATTGGTGTTTCCGGTCTTCAGGATCAGCCCACCCATCAATGAGTTTGGGATCCAAAAAGTGACTCAGGTCAGGAAACTATTCAAAGGGGTATGATTTAAAAAATGCAAAAAAATGATAACCCATGATCTCTCCTTAGCTTTCTGCCCATCCATCCTTTCTTGCTTTTCTTTTTAATTTGCAGGTTGAGGGTACACACGTATGGAGGCCTGAGGTTGATGTCAGGTACCCCTCGATTGTTCTTTCACCTTCTATTTTGAGACACCATCTGTCACTGAAGCTCGTCTGACTGACCAGCAAGCCTCAGGGGCGCTCCCTGCCTTGCCCAGTGCCGGGATAAGAGGTGTGTGCCTGGGTTCTGGGAAAGCAGCTATGCCCATCACTATACCACCAGTCCACCACTGTACCTGCTTTTGTTTTCCTTTTTCCTGGGTGCTAAGGATCCAAACCAAGGTCCTCGGGCTTTGGTAGCAAGCACTTCCAGGACTATCCAGCAGTATCTGTTTTGCTGTGAGGGATGCCGTGTTCTATTAACCATCTCTTCCCACTCCTAGTGTCAAACCTTTCGACTGTCACTCCGGCCTTACTAAAGCACTACAGTAATCGTCACCCCTGTCCCCAGGCTTCTGGTCATTGAATGCTGTGACCAGCTTCCACTACACCATACCATCTCTGCTGGTACAAAAGCGCTGGGCTGTGATAGTGCCTCCCCTCTTTGCTCCTGCTTGTAGACAGAGGCTATGGCGAGCTTCTCGGTGCTGTTGATACTTCTCTTTCCAGCACATTCCTGGGGCACTAGTAATCGGGGTTCTACAGGCTGTCTATGGAACATTCTTTGATAAGGCTTCTGGCCTCTTAAGATCAACTCTGGTTTGTAGACTTCAGTGGTGCATTTAGTCTTTTCTTTCTCCTGTTACGAGGCAGTTCAGGTATTTGACTTTCTCTCAGCGAGGGCTCACGGCTTCCTCTGTTTGCTGGAGTCGCTGAGGCATGACCTTACCAGGATGTTAATGGGATCCCAAGAAAGTGATGTCCCCCCAACCAGGGTTAGTGGTGTGACAGTGCATGTCTGTCAATCCCAGCCCCTGAGAAGTAGAGGCAGGAGGATCAGAATTTCAAGGTCATGTTTAGATACATAGTGAACTTGAGGCCAGTCTGGGTTACCCAAAACCCTGCCTCAAAACCAAAAACAAACAAAAGCCCCAACAACAAAAGAAAGTGACATCTACACTAATATCAGTTCTCCCTTATGCACTCATATTTCATTCTCTAAATTAAGCCCATCAAAGTTCAGTCCCTGGGATGCTGGAGAGATGGCTTGGCAGTGAAGAGCCATCTCAACCTGGCACCCGCATGGCCACTCACAGCCATCTGTGACCCCAGTTCTAGGGCATCTGACATCACTTCGGGTGCACAGACAGACATACAGTAGGTGTTCAGGCACAAACACATACACATTAAAATAAAATAAATTATATAAAAGATATATATAAAATCCAACCTCAGGGCCTTAGTGAACAAACAAAGGACAGGATGCTCCTAGGTGTGTTGGAAGAGCTGAAAACTGTAGAGATGAGGGACAGAACAGCCAGAGGCATCTGGACTGACCCAGGCCATGAGAGGGGTTTGGGGTGTGGACCAAGTGACTTACTTCTTAATCAAAAAGGTCATACAGGAATCAGAGAATCTGAGGGAAGGGAAGTGCAGCTCTGTCCCTGGGTTGAAGAGTTTACCATAGGGGGCGGGGTGTGCCAGCCAGGATGACTCCCTTACAGGAAGATACCAGGAGAACTTGGCAGCCAGCATCCACTTTGCTATGTTAAATAGGCACCTCAACCATTTGTCCAGAGCTTGACACTAACACTTAGCGGTGGAGAGCCTGTTTTCACAGCCTTCAGGGGACCTAGCACTGCTCCCTCAGATCCACAGAGACTTCTCCGTTTTAATCACCGGGTATTTTGAGGACTCGTCCCTTTCTTCCCTTACAGGGTCCATTATAGCCTCGATGGACTATGTGGCAAGGTAGCCTTAATTAGGATTCTTGTGGGCTGGAGGAGACTGAGCAGAAGCGGTCTTGGAAAATGTCTCTATCGCCCATGGAGGGAGAGCTAGCTCTTAACAGACAGGAGTAGACACCCTCTTAAGACAACGAGGATTCAGAGGGGTGCAGGGAGCCAAAATCTTTTTGGTGTCCTCATAGATCTTCCTCCTCTGCGTTGGCTTCTTGGTTTTCCCAGCCAGGGCCCTGAGCTTCCTTGCGGATGAGCTTCTGGGAACCCTGGAGCCAGGAATTTGGTCTTAGATGTTTTTCACTCTTTCACTGCTGAAGGGAGATAAGGGCCTCTTTGTAAGCCATCAAAGAGGCCTCTGGCCCTCACAGTTAATTTCCAGTGTTTGTTAACTGCTCTCGGCTTTTCATTATCTCCTGACAAGGCTCAAAGCAACTGAGTAACAGCCAGCCTGTTCCTTGGTCTCAGTGTTCCTGCTATCTCTCCGCCTAGCCTAGCCCAGCCTAGCCTGTGTGCCTGAATTGTTGCAGCAAATGCTCTCCCACTTCTCTTCAGGGACAGGGCTCGCATGTGGGCCAGCTTCCTCCCAGAGACTGTCTGTACTTCACTGTTCAGGAGACTTTTTGTTTTTTGTTTTCTGGAATCTTATTGTGTTGCCTAGCCTGACCTTGAACTGTTTCTTGGTGTTCAGGCATCCTCCTGCCTCAGTCTCCTGGAGTAGCTGAGACAATAAGTGTGCACCAGGAGCTGTCCTGGAACTCACCAGGCAGACCACCCCCGAAACAGCTGGATCCAATCAGGTGGCCTTTGGAAGCAGGTGCTGAGATGAAACGAGGACAGAAAAAGGTGTTTGGACAGTAGGTCAGGGCGGAAGCAGGAACAGAGTGGGCCTTAGCTGTTTGGACAGTAATGTCTGTGTAGGTCAGGGCGGAAGCAGAAACAGAGTGGGCCTTAGGCAGTGGTGCAGACCTGATACCCATCATGGAAATGGACAAGGGGAGGCGGGTGCACCTCCAGTCAATGCAGATCCTACCAATGGAAAGCTCCAGAGCAAAGAGAACCCTTTAGAGGAGTCCAGCAGTGGGCAGAAACCACCAGGTCCCTGGCAACCACGCTGTGCTCGTTGACTAGAGAAGTCTGGGACCGCGTCTGCCTTAGCTCTGACACTGTAGTAGATCCCAAATCCAGTGAAGTTGGAGCCGGAGGGCAGATTCTCTCTCTCCTTTTTTTTAAAAAATATTTTTTAAGATTTATTTATTATGTATACAGTGATCTGCCTGTATCTATGCCTGCAGGGCAGAAGAGGGTGCCAGATCTCATTATAGATGGTTGTGAATCACCATGGTTGCTGGGAATTGAACTCAGGACCTCTGGAAGGGCAATCAGTGCTCTTAACCTCTGAGCCATCTCTCCAGCCCCAGGCAGATTCTCTCTTAACTGAGCGGCTGCTGCTCTGTCAGGTGTTTCCTCTCTAAATCTAGAGCCCTCTCACCCCTTTTGTGTGTGTGTGTGTGTGTGTGTGTGTGTGTGTGTGTGTGTGTGTATGTGTGTTATTTGTGTACGTGCACATGTGTGTTCATGGATGTGGAGCTTCGAGAACCTCTTGGGTGTGGTTCTTGAGGAAGCCTCACCTTTTTTCTTTTGAGACAAAGTCTCTCACTGCCCACGAACACCTGGAGCACTACATAGGCCAGGCTGGCTGGTCAGTGAGTGCCAGCCGTCTGCCTGTCTCTGACTCCCATATATTGCCATCTCTGGTGTTACAAGTATACACACCACTGTACCCAGCTGTTTATCTGGATATTGGGATCGAACTTAGGGACTCACACTTGCAAAGTGAATGCTTTAGTGCCTGGGTTATCACCGCCTCAGCCCAGTGCAGCATTATTTCTGCATGCCGTCTTGTCTCTGTAACTATAAAACATAAACTTTGAAAAGGATTCAGACACAAGCAAATCAAGCAAGCCATGATTCCGCTAAAGCTCTTTGACCGGTGCACAGGGAAGGCTGGAGGAATCCTGAGGCTTTGGGAATGTGTGTATGGGTTTAAGCTGCCAAGCTTGTCTCCTTCACTGACAGAAGGGAAGAGACGGAGGTGGAAGCAGCTGTTGTTTGGGTGTGTGGGGAAAAGCTGGCTCTCTGCTCAGAATGTTGTTTTAACAACTCTGAAAAAAATGATGTGGGAAAGAGCTGGTTCCTTCTCATTCCATCAGACCTGGAGATAGATGGCTTCTTGCTATACCTTTTCCTTTCAGAGGACCCCTTATTTTTGACCTGTACTGGAAACTTTGAAGATACTGGATCTGGTTGCCCAGGGTAGAGATGCCTGGTAGGTGTTGGAGGACAAAGTCGTTGGAGGGTATGAGGCAATGCAAGGGGCTTCCATGTGGGTCTCTCCCTTGACAGGGCTTAGAGTAGAAAAAGTGGCTTGGAGTTCTTTGTTCCAAAGAGTTGTTCTGGTTGTGTTTACTCATGCTGCTAGCTGAAGGAGGAGCTAGGAAAGAACGTGACACACAGGCCCCGCAGAGTTCATAAGAACAATATGAATATGAGCTTGGTGAGTTTGCACAAACTGTCCTGCTAGCACTCAGGAAACAGAGGCAGGGGGATGGCCATGACACCAAAAGTAAATAAACAAATGAATAAAAATATGGATATGAGTTCCAGGACAACAAGGGCAACAAAGAGAAACCCTGTCTTGAAAAAAACAAAAAATAAATAAATATGATTTTTTTTTGAGATAGAATCTCAGTGTGTAGCTCTGACTCAGCTAGAATTCACAAAGACCCACCTGCCTCTTCCTCCTGAGTGCTGGAACTGAGGGAATGTGCCACCACACCCAGTTTGGGCCATCATACTTCTCAGAGGAAGCTGGACTATGGCTCTCCTGGAGGAAAGTTAGAATAAGTTAGAACTGCGATGGTTTGGCTGCACTATAGCTCTCCTGGAGGAAAGTTCGAATCAGTCAGAACACAGGTCTCTTGACTCCACACTTAGAGCTCTGCTTGGTGCTGTCACAAACAACCATGGCTCTGCTTCCCACGCTGTGCTGAGAACTGAGAAGTGGGTCAGAAGAAGGAAATGCCTGTGGGGACATCCTAACCCCCAAAGGTGGGAGAGTATATGAAGTGTTACTGTGACCACTCCTTTCCCCCCCTTCCCTCCCTCTCTTTTTTCCCCTTCCTCCCAATTCCCTCCCTCCTCATTTTTCCAGACAGACCCTGTCTTAGTTACGTTTCTATAAGTTGCTATAAGACACCATGACCAAGGCAACTTATAGAAGAAAGAGCTTATTTGGGTCTTACAGTTTCAGAGGGTGAGTCTCTGACCATCATGGTGAGGACCATGGGGCAGGCAAGGCAGGCACAATGATGGAGCAGTTAAGAGCTGGCATCCTGATGTGTAAGTGTACCAGGAGTTTTCTTTTGGGCCACCAAATCATGACACAGACACTTTTTAGTTTTGAATGCTCGGTCTTATTTTAGCTCATTTCTGGATAGCGCTTTTAAATTAACCTGTTTCTCTTTATTGACCCTTTGACTCTGGGCTTTTTACTTTCTTTCTGTATATCCTGTTTTCACTGCTTCTCATGTTTGCTGGCTGGGGCCTGCTTGGCTTCTTACCAGGGTGTCCCCTTCTTTCTCCCTTGTCCTCTCTTCCTTCTTCTGTCATTCCTCCATTTCTTTCCCTATTTACTGTCTCTGTCCGGCAGTCCCACCTTCTTTCTCCGGCCTGGCTATTGGCTGTTCAACTTTTTATTAGACCAATCAGGTGTCTTAGGCAGGCAAGTGAAACAAATGCAACATATCTCTACATAATTAAGCAAAGGGAGTATAAACAAAAGTAACACACCTTTACACAGTAAAAGTAATAGTCTGCAGCATAAACAAATGTAACACGTCTTTGCCCAGTTAAAATAACATTCCACAACATGTAAGCATGAGGCAGAGAGAGGGAGAGATACTGGGAGTTGTTGGGGACTGCAGACCACCAGACCCTGAATTTTCTGGAAACAACTTGTTCTCCTCTGCTCTGAGCAGCCTGGCAAGGGAGTGGATTCTGACAGCTGGGATGTGGTCAGAGCCCTATATAAGCTGCCCCTGAGCACAATAAAGATGATATTTTTGGCATTCTTGTATCAAGAATGACCCATGTCCCCATGTGTTTGTCTGTCAGTATGCACGTGTTCTCGGCTCACATACCGTAGCACATACAGCACAGTGCGAAGGGTGAATATTGTGTTTTACAGAGAGTGACCAGAATCTTGAAATTTTAAATTCTGCCCCCCCCATGACACATTTCCTCCTACAAGACCATACCTCCAAATCCTTCCCTGTTTGTTTCACTAAGTGGGGACTAAGTATTCAAATATATGAGCCTGTAGAGGCCATTTTTATTCAAACCACCACATTCTCACTCTATAGCCTAGGTTAGCCTAGAACTCACTACATAACCCAGGCTGGCCTTGAACTTGTGGCAATCACGTTGCCTCAGTCTCCTGCATAGTAAGGTTATAGGCATAAACCACCATGCCTGGCTAATCAGTGACTTTTTTTTTTAACTTCCTAGCCACACCCAGAATAGAAATTCAACTCAATCAGGAAAAGCCCAGGTGTTAGTATAAGTTATTATTGTTACAGACAAATGATTTAGGAGGGCATGATGGCTCACACCTGTAATCTAAGTACCTGCGGGGGAGAAGCAGGAGGAGTGTCAGAAATTCAAGGCCTGCCTGAGCTACCTGGTGAGTTTGAGTTTCCCCTTGGCTACATAGGGAGACTCTGTCTCCAAAAATTAAATAAATAATAACCATAATAAAATATGAAAATTCAAGACCTAAACAAAAAGAAATTTGTAGAAAATGCCTCAAAGTAGTGGTTACCTGTCCTGAAGAACCAGTCTGCCTCCATTTTAGGCTTAAAATCCATCTTATAGTAAAGACAAACTAGGTTCATTCCTGTTTATGATTAAATCTCTGTTTTTCAAGGATTGGGCTAGGACCCACCTGCAACCTTAACTACAAATGGTTCTGAATACCTGTTCCCGGAATGGTGATCATGTCTTTGTTTCAAAAAGATGTTTATAACCATCTTGCAACCCTACCTTTGTTTCAAAAGGTTATGTGACCGCCTATGACTACCTTGTTATGGCCACCAGTTATTACACCCACTTTGAAGCGATGTCTTTGTTTCAGGAGGGACTAATTTGTTATGCTTATGTTATGCTCCTGTAACTCTGCCTAACTTGTCCACCAAATCGTCTATTTGGAAACCCTCTACCCCTGAGCTATAAAAGCCCTGTCTTCATCTTATACAATGCTGATCCTTGAACCCCACCTTAATGGAAGGTAGTCCACGTACATGCATATAGAAGCTTGCTTTAGTTGATTTGGCCACGATGGCTTGGCCCCATGGTTTTTCTCCCCCATCTCTCCCTTTGCACTGCTCTCTACTGCACAAGGCTGGCCACCTCCACCAACCTTTGCCATTGCATCTGTCAGGCAGACCGGGATTAGTCTTCCGCCAGGCCACTGTCTTGCTCAAAAGCCTCAAGTAGGGTGTCTTGGTGTACTATATTGCAATCTCACACTCTGAGGCTGAGATTGGAGGACTGAGAGGACCAGCTTGAGCTACATATAAACCATACAGTTTATCTTGTTTTTTCAAAACAGAATTTCTCTGTGTAGCCCTGGCGTGTACCGCCGCCGCCATTCTATTAAGGTCTTCTGCTATTTCCCTGTTCTTTGCTCACTCTATAGGTTCCCTCCCATTCTAGTCCCCTCAGTCAACAAGTTTTTCTGCTCCTGGCTGAAAAGTTTTTGTGCCCCAATAAACCTCTCCGCTGATGCAAACTGAATTAGAAAAAGCCTGGGGTTTAATGGATACCAATGCTCCCTCCCGGGTGGCCCCCAGAGAGGAGACTGGGAAGGAAGACCAGGGACACGTTTGTTCTCTGAGGGCAGTTTAAATACCCTGTGGGCATGGTCTTGAGCATCTCAGGGGAGGGGGCTTGGGATGGAACTATCTACCCAGACATTCCAGACACTTTGGATATATGGATGCCAGGGGCTGGGGTGAAGCCTTAACCCCAACATTCCAGATTCTTTGGGTACAAAGGCACCAGGGGTTGGGGGTGAGGCTTAACCCAAATATTCCAGACTCTTTGGGTGTATGAATGTCAGCGGCTGGGTGATGCTTCCACCCAAACCCTTTGTCCATTTTCTTGCTTCCATTCACCCAGCTTTCTCCTTCACCTATTTATTTTCTAGGCAAGTGCGCCCCATTGACACCCTTCCTTCAACTGGTTGAATCTAGAGTCTTGGACATGATAGGCAAATCATTTTCTACTGAGCTAAATCCCCAGAACATGCTAGGCAAGCACTCTTCTCAACCACAACCCCACTAACATACCTGTTTTCTTTTTCTACACATTTAGAGAAATTTCTCTAGAAATGAAGTATAGAAATGATCCCTGGAAGTATAATCTTACCTGTTTTCTAAAGGTTCAGACTAAGTTTGCCCTTATTTGGGTTGAAAGGAGACTTTCCCATAAGCACATCATTTGTGTCTTTCTGCCTTCCGACAGGCCTCTATCATACTCTTTTGTTAGGCTTGTCAATAATTCCAATAGCTCCAAAATGTCAGCCTCAAAGAGAGAGAATCACCCTTCTCCGTGGCAGGTCCAGCTGCCTGGTGTCTAAAGTCACCTGACTCCATTTCTTCAGCTCTGTCCTTCCACACCTGATCCTCCAGAAAAGGGGGTCATACCTTTGATGCTGCCCCCCCCTTAATGTATCTTTGGAATACATTGCTTGGAACTCTCTATGTAGACCAGGCTAGCCTCAAACTCAGAGATCCACCTGTCTCTGCTAGGATTAAAGGCTGTGCACCTGGCTAACTTCCCTTTTGAATTCTGGCCAGAGGGACTTGGGTGGGTGGGGCTATTTTTTTTTTTTTTTTGACCTGAGGCTGATGGTCCGTCTGAGTGCTTCCTCCAAGGAAAGGTTTCTGTGGGTGACTCAGAGCTCCCCTCTTTTTCTCCTATTATTTGTTCAGTACAAATACACTCAGTATAGTTAAGGGGTTACCTAGAGAGTTAATTTACCTTAATTTTTCCAGTAACTGGGACAATTCACCTGTTCTGTCTGTCTGTCTATCATCTTTATTTATTTCTAAGATCTCCTTTCCAAACCACCCTTTGGTCTGGAAGAAACCTGATCCAGGAGGGACACCAGCTCCGCAGAAGGTCGCCCAAACCGTGCCTTCTCTCGCTGTTCCTCCTTAGGGCTCTATCCCTCCTAGAAAGCTTCCTTTGGAATGCGGAGACCTAGCAACCCAGCTACAGAACAGGTAGGTGGACTTTCCCCTCCAGGGTCCACGCCCAGCTTCTGAGGGCTGGGGGAGGGGGAGGAAATAAGCTACAGCAAACGCCACGGGAATGCTGGCTGTATCGAAGATTCCTCTTCAAACCTAAATATATTACACTAAATATTTACTGAACAAATAAAGGAGAGAACTATTCAGAGCCCAGCAAGGTAAGCTAAGCCAATCTTCTTTTAACGTACCTCAGCGGTTAACATGAGGAGCCGGCTTTAAGGTTAACTGCCCTCAGTTTACAGGCAAAGTACCCCAGACTCTTTTGGTCTAGTGGGGCCAAAAGCCCTACTTATTGACAGGCTTTCAAAAAAGACGGATTTACAATCTGTGATTGAGTCCCTTTCTGCTCATACCGAAGGTCATTTTGATGGCTGTAAATTTACAGCACTCGGTCCCCAGTCATTCATTCTACACATATTTATTAAGACCCAAATATGTGCTGGCCTCTGTTATAGGCGTTTGAGATGAAGCGAACGAAACAAAAGGAAAAGATTTCAGCTGTGGCGGAGCTTATCATAGGGAGACAAAAGGATGAAAATGATTTTTAGAATGATGTAAATTAGATGATAAATATTACAGAGAAAAAGGTTGCAAAATGATCATGGAGGCCAGAAGCCCAAGACTGGAGTTCTGGTTCGGGTTGCCGATAAGGCAGGCGAGCAGAAAAGCAGGGCGCGCTGACGTCGGGAGACTATGAAGAAATTTTCTGCAGAAAGTGACAGAACGGTATTCCGGCTTAGGCGGAGGGAGATGAAGGGCGGAAAGGGCCGTGGACCGAGATTTTGGTAGAGAAGAGCACGCGGGAGGCGCTTCCCACAGAGCCCAGGGGATGCTCCGGCGCTCAGACACCCCGGTCCGCAAAGCCCCGACGCCCCCAAAATGGCCTCTCAGGCCCCTTGGCGCCCCGCCAGCCCACGTGACCCCGCCGCCCCTCCCGCCCACCGGGCTGGGGACCCCGGCTCTGGGTTCCCGCGGTGGCTGCCCCGCCCCTTGCGGGAAGCCGACCAATAGGAGGAGGGGTGAGGCGGAGCGGGAGGTGACGGCCAATGGGGGCGGAGCTCCTGGGGAGTAACAGGTTGGTGGGCGGGGGGAGAGGAGGGCGCTCAGATCTCGGAGGGGCTGGGCTGCAGCCGCGCGTGCTGCGCGGGCTGACGGAGCGCGAGCCCCTGCGGGGTGTGTGAGCCCGGGAGCACCGAGCTCGACTCGGGTGAGTGAGCCTGCGGGGAGCGAGGACACCTGCGAGGTGGGTGGGCCCGCAGGAGTATGCCTGAGGGGCGGGGTGGAGGCGCCAGATGCCCTCCTCCTCCTGGGCACAGGTGCTGAGTTTAGGAGGAGGGGCGGTCAGAGTGCGGTGGCAGAACTAAGAGCTTGGCCCCTGCTCCGGTGCCAGAAGTAAGTGACTGGTACCGTGCCAGGTGTGGGGCACCTGAGGGTAAGGTTATTCCCAGGGCATCGAGCGTTTCAGCGCTACGATCTCTGGAGGTCAGGCGCTGGCCCTTGGGGCAGTATTTCTCTTGGAAACCAGCGTCGGGGCTGGAGAGGGTTAGTCGTATTGGAGCGAATGGAAGTGCCACCGTGGGTTCAGAGACTGCGGTGGCGATATCAGCAGGTGCTGGTGTGGGGGGTGACTCACCCCCCTCCCCCGCCCCGCCAGTCCTTGCTGGCCTCTGACACCCTCCTCTGGCTTTGGAAGTGCTCTGAAATGTGTTGTCGTTCTCTGACCGTTTGCCCACAGGTGAAAACGGTTGCCAGTAAGACGCTAAGGTCGGGATATGAGGGCACCCCCATCTCCTTGCTAGGTGTGAGATTATTTAAGGTTGTTTCTGTCTTTCTATTCATGCCAGGGAGAATTTTTCCTTCTTCCTCTAGAAAGAACTGTGTGTGTTCTCTAAGAGAGGGGCATCAAGAATCATAAATCCCTGGACCCCCAAAATGACTGAGAATGTTTGCTTTTTCGGGGGAGTGGATCGTGAATTGATTGAATACTGGGTTTCACGTAGTCCATGCTGGCCTTGAAGGAAGTTGTACTGAGGAGGCTGACCTTGAACTGATTGCTGGCACCGCACAGCGCTGGGGTTACAGGCGTGTGTCACCACGCCCACCGATAAGTTGTCTTCTTCCCTGAGGTTGATGTCAACCCTTCCTTTCCAGAGAATATATATTTCTTCCTTTAGTTCTGGATTGGGGGCACTGGAGAGATTTGGGAGTGCAGCTAATTTTCTTCCTGCATTACAGACCTCTTGATTCCCTGGAATCAAGGAGTCCCGATTCCTGATCTATGATAAGTCACTGTAGGCAGTAGTGGTGCAGAGGAAGCTAATTTTCTTCCTGCATTACAGACCTCTTGATTCCCTGGAACCCTAGCAGGAGTCCCGATTCCTGATCTATGATAAGTCACTGTAGGCAGTAGTGGTGCCGAGAGGCGGGCAGAACCCCCGAGGAGACCAGAAGACTAGGGGAATACCATCTCCAAATTCCCAGGCCACATGAGTCGTATATACTGGGCCCCAGACAACTTCTGAGGTGAATTTCCTTGCCTTAGGCGGCAGTGGAGGCAGAGTCAACCTTAGTTTGGCCCCTTTGATGCTCTGTCTGAAGACAGTTGCTGTAATTGGGAAATAATTAGTGACCGCTATGTTTGTAGACAAGCTGCCTACATGGTCCAGGGCACCTTCCTTTCCCAGGTATTTGGGAGTATGGGTCTGGCTCTGGGGGCTGTCAGCTCAGAGATTTGCCTGATTCTAAGAGGATTCTGGCTTCCTGTGGTTCCCAGGCAGACTTGCCTGCCTTTACCCTCGTGGGAGGGGAGGGGAGAGCCAAGTGCCTGGGAGTTGATGAAGGTAAGTGTAAGACCAGGAATGCAACTTTGGGAGCCAGAGAGGGAGTGGTGGAGGGAGACAAAGTCTTCCTGTCACAAACTGGCCTGTCACCGCATTCCAGGTGCATCTGTAACTCCTGCCTCCTCCTCCCTCCCCACCTCTGCCTCCACCTCCAGAGCCTCGTCCCTGGCAGGTAGGCTGGGGAGAGCTCCACTCCTGGCCTCATCCCACCGCTGTGGTGGGGAACCACTCTGGTCTGCTTTGCCCGCTCCCAGGGTAGCCTCCCAGGCCCTCCCTTTCCTTTGCCTCTCAAACCAGTCCAGCCAGTTTGCAAGGGCCCAGTTCTTCATTGTGTTTTTACCCCCACTGGCCAAGCAGCTCCAGCTTGGCTCTCAGGTTTCTGCTTTTTAGTGGACCTAGTCTGGAGTCCCCTTAGGGGCGTGTTCTGTTTGGGCCTACAAGGAGCCTTCTTATCAATGATAAGTTGCTGAACTTGCCTTTTTAATTTTGATCATTTGTTTGCTTTTTTTTTTTTTAAATTACCACTGAGGTGGTTCTGATTGATGTTCTTTTAGTTCTTCCGCCATCTGACTGCTGTTATTCAGCATCTAGCATATCGCCTGGCCCTGTGTACATCAGCCCTTCCTCCACACACCCGAAACCACCCCACCCCCCACTTCCTGCCAGAAGTCCAGGGACCCTGTCACTCCTGGTTGGAAGCCAGCTACAAATGGCTGGGCCAGAGGTGATGGAATTGGGGCAGGGCAGGCTAATGAGTAACTCGGGGAGAAGTGGTTGTCTGGTACAGGTGTACCGTGCCTTCTCCCTGGGTTCAGACAGGGATGGCAGAGGCAGACAGATGGCGCTGAATTAACTTCTGGCCTGGTCTTTTCCCACAGTACAGTTGGTGAGAAATGCCCTGGACATGTGCCAGGAGAGGGAAAAGAGGGTCAGGCATCTGGTGAGAGCACAGGCCCTGGGCTTTGCGGTGTTGGTCGCGATCTTTGTTTACCTGCCTAGGGCTTATGCAAGGCCTTGGAGTGCCCTGCTCTCTTGGCCCCACCCCACTGTCCTCTGTAACTGAAGGCGGGTAGGTTTCGGGTTTTCCGTGTTGAATCATTTAGAGCTCTGTTTTCTGACCCACCCTAAAGATCTCTCCGTCCTGGCCCCTGACCCACATGTCCTGGAACTCAGAGTAGTTGAGGGTGGGGGTGTGTCTTTGGAACCTAGGGGAGCACTGGATAGCACCCCTACATTGGCTGGTACCCTGGGCCAAGGGGTGAACACTTTGCTGTGCCTACATGGGAGCTCCTTGTCCAGATCTGCAGATACACTGACAGGGCAGAACTTCATCATGAATAAATCATGTGACTTCTGGGAGCTGGCAGTTTAGGTACATCTATGGGGCAGAGAGTCCAGACCAGGAAGATGTCTCCTTACTAAGGCACAAGGAATGCACAAGGAATGCTATGAGACATCCACGGGCATATCTCTCTGCTGCTGGGAGAGTCTGCCTTGGTCGGGACACAGCCTTCAAAGAGTATTCATTTACGTTCTCCAAGCTCCAGGGGAGGGCAGCTGGGAGTCTTGGTCTTTGCCCTGGAGGAACTCATCATCTAGTGGTAGAGACAGGAACTAATCTCTTCAGTAAGTGTGTGGAGGTAAACTGAGGCAAACCTGCTGGGAATATATGTAAATGATGGGATCTCTGCAAGAAACTCTGCTTTTCCTAGCGAGAGAAGCACCGCTATTTCTTTCTCTTTTCGCTATCTGCCAAACTTGGGCATGCTTTTCCATACACACGGGGCTTTCTCTTTTCCTCTGAAGCCCCTTCCCCGTCTGCCATGCAGCTGCTTGTCTGCCTTGTAAGGTTGGGTGCTGACCTCCATTACTAAACCTGCCTGCTTTCTCAAATGCATGCCTTTCCCTTGTTCTACTTCTGGCAACTTCTTTCCATTTCCCTCCTCCTGGCATCTGCTGTGATTGACAGTTTGCCTGTCCTATTGCTTTTTCTCAAACTCTTGTTTGTAAGCTTCCTTCTGTGTCCATAAATTCTTATATTGATGAAACTTAAGACTCCCAAAGAAAGAACCTTAATTTCCTCAGCTCCTTAGTAAATTCAGGAGCAGCCTAGGTAGGCTACATAGACCCTTTCTCAAAAAAAAAAAAAAAAAGTAAACAGTATAAAATTATTGCATGTGGAGAAAAAAGAAGGCTTGTTTATTATGTATTTTTATTGAGGCAAAGTCTCACTGTGCAGCTGAAGCTGATCTTGAACTCCTGGTAATCCTCTTGTCTCAGACTCATACGTGCTGACTCTAGAGCGATGGTTCTCGAGCTTCTCAATGCTGCGACCCTTTAATGCAGAGCCTCACGCTGTGGGGACAGACAATGAAAACATTTTCATTGCTACTTCGTAACTGTAATTTTTCTACTGCTATAAACCATAATGTAAATATCAGCGTTTTCCCATGGTCTTAGGTGACCCCTGTGAAAGGGTCCTTTGACTCCCAAAGGGTCGCCAACCACAGGTTGAGAACCATTTCTCTGGTGCTTCTTCTTTTTCTTGAGTAATGTGGAGAGCTTCTCCCCACTGCATTCACAAACTTAAATATTCTGCGTTAAAAGTGTGTGTGGGCTGTGTCGTGGAGGAGGTGCATTCCTGTCAGTCACAGCCCCAGGATCCCCAAAGTGAATCGTTCTCAATAAAGGGTTTCTCCCTCCATTTGGGAAGGTCTGGGATTGCTAAGAATGCCCTCAGTGTCCGGTTCTCCCCCTTCCTTTCCCACCTGTATTCTGCTCCTCCTGCCATCTCCTCCCTTCAGCTGCCCTGGTTTCTGGCTTCCTAGAGCGTCTACTATCTCTGAGAGGGACCTTGCCAAGTTTCCTTGGCCCAGTGCCCCACAGGGCGGTTGGATTGGATATGATTGTTTTTCTGTCTGGCACACCTGAGGTTCCTCCCTCCAGCTTGGTGCTGGGCTCCAGTAGAGACCAGCAGAAGTGAGGAAGCTGCATTTGTTGTTTAATTTGCTTGGACCAAAACCTCCCTCCCCAGTTCCAGGAACCAGAGCACACCTGGAAGGCATTCCATTTACTGAGGCAATGCTTGGGCAGTGTGGACCAGGAAGTTGGCCTGTGGATAGCCCTGGCTCTGTCCCACAGCCTGCCTGCTCTGGGTCCTTGGGCTGGCACACTGAAACCTATGTGGAAAGGGTGGGAGCGAAGCTCTGTTGGTAGAATGCTGGCCTGGCACGGAAAGCCTTTGTTCCATCCCAGACTGCCCAGGAGCTCACCCTTGTAATACCAGTGCTCAAGTGGAAACAGAAGGATCAGAATTCAAGGTCATCTTCAACTGCATAAAGGGTGTGAGGCCAGCTTTGGACCACGTAAGACTCAGTCTCAAAAAAAAAAAAATCTTTTTTAAGTCCTCCCTCCTCTTACTTTTCTGTCTTGGTGTTGTGGATTGAATCCAGATCTCACACATGTTAGAGAAATGCTATACCACTGAGTCACAACCCAGCCCTTTCTGAGATAGGCCCTAGTCTACATGGTATCAAGTTCAGAAGAGACAGGAAGCTACACAGGGAAAGCCCAGAGAGTAAACCCATCTGTGTGTCCAGCCCTCAGGACCTTCACCCCAGACACATCGCTGCTGTCAGTAGCAGTTTGTCTTCCTGGAAATGGGTGCCCATTTTGTCATCTATATATTTTAATAAACTCTGCAGTAGGAGGCTTTTTTCAAGGGAGTGGAAGAATCAGATAAGCAGGTTAGGGGTCTGCCTTTGCGTGGGAAAGACCGCTGGCTATCTGTGCTATATGTGCTGTATCTTCGAAGTCGTACTAAGCCGCAATCCCCAGGACTGCATAAAGGAAATGAATTATTGTTGGATGTCTCGGTCTCAAAGTATGTTATCTGTTTTATTTTTTTTTCCTATGTTGGAGAAACCTTGTACATACTAGGCAAGCTGTCTATTCACGAACTACCGTCCCAGCTTTTTCAAAGTGGACCGCGAGTATCAGCGTCACTTGGGAGAAGTTGCAGTCAGAAACCGGGGATAGACTCCGTAGACTACATTTCTGCTGCTCAGATAAAATATGAGAACCGTTTTCTGTAGAACGCAGTGTTCCCTAAAACTGGCTTTCTACTTCAGGCTCCTCAACTAAAACTGTTTCTTCATATTATAGGACCCCTCCTACATGTGGAGCAGGCACACATGATGGCTGATCCTCGGGGCCCTGTAGACCATGGAGTCCAAATTCGCTTTATCACAGAGCCAGAGGGTGCTACTGAGATGGGCACCCTTCGTCGCACTGGGCGTCGTCCTGCTAAGGATGCAAGAGCCAGTACCTATGGGGTCGCTGTGCGCGTACAGGGCATTGCCGGACAGCCCTTTGTGGTGCTTAACAGTGGAGAGAAAGGCAGCGACTCCTTCGGGGTTCAAATTAAGGGGTCCAACAACCGGGGGTCCCCAGGAGCACTGAGCTCTGATTCAGAACTCCCTGAGAACCCCTACTCTCAAGTCAAGGGGTTTCCCGCCCCTTCTCAGAGTAGCACATCGGATGAGGAGCCCAGGGACCACTGGAACGGAAGACTGCTCCGGTCCCAGTCGCAAGCCTCCCTCACAGGGCTTGCTTCGGTGGGTCCTAACAATCGGAGCGCCAGCTTGTTGGAGCTAACCCCTCCAAAGAAGCCTCCGGTGAACACCATTGACACCGCCCCCTTGTCTTCAGTGGACTCGCTCATCAACAAGTTTGATAGTCAAACCGGGGGCCAGGTCCGCGGACGCACTGGACGCCGCACGCGGACACTTCCCCACGAACAGCGCAAGCGGAGCCAGAGTCTGGACAGCCGGCTTTCACGGGATACCCGCGAGGATCGGGACCGCCAGTCCTCCAACCACTGGACCCCAGAGACAAAGTATGACAACCACGTGGACAGTTCAAAGCAGCCGCCTCAGAGCCAGAGCCCTCTCAGCAGCTTTAGCCGGTCCCGGCAGACCCAAGACTGGGTCCTGCAGAGTTTTGAGGAACCGCGGGAGAAAGCACAGGATCCCACCATGGTGCAGGTCAGATGGCATCCCTCCCCACTGCCAACCCCAGCTTTGCATCCGCCCACCAATCCTTTGCTAATTCGGATAGCACAGGGCCAAAAGTCTGCCTTTTGTTCCCCATCTTATCCACTCAATGTCCACATGCACAGCCTACTTTCATGGTGCAATTCTAAGGAGAATGGAAGTGAGCACGGGGAGTGAGCCGTTCTGCGGTCATCAGCACACAGATATTTGCTAGGTCTAGCACCGTTGGTGCAGGCTGGAGGGTATGGGAAGCTCCCCTGCTAGTCTGCTTTCTCCTTTTAAACTCAGGACTGAGTGGGAGACATACGCATTCTAGAGCTGTGTGCATTTACAAATCCAGCACATCTGTTGGCGTTAATGACAGATTACTTGTGACGCAGGTCACAGCTGGTTACTGAGAAAAGTCTGATGTACAGCAATAGTGCAGAGATCCACCTTGCTTGGGCTTTTTGGGGGGGCCGTTCCTCAGGCCTGAGCAGTGTTGTTCGTCTCCCAACTGCTGCCTGTGCTCCATTTGAACCACATAATACTCTGGCCTGATCTTTTCTCCCTTCCTCTCTTCTTCCTTTCCTTTTTTTTTCCCCTTCATTTTCCCTCCAGTTCAAATCAACTCCAGACCTTCTCCGAGACCAGCGGGAGGCTGCACCAGGCAGTGTGGACCATGTAAAGGCCACCATCTATGGCATCCTCAGGGAGGGGTGAGTGGGGTCCACCTAGTAGTGGGAGCATACACTTCCTTTCTTGTCCCTATGGCTTCTTTTCCCTCCTCTTTCCTGGTCTCTCCTCCCCTCTGTTCACCCTTGCTTTGGTTCCCCAGAAGCTCAGAAAGTGAAGTCTCTGTGAGGAGGAAGGTCAGTTTGGTGTTGGAGCAGATGCAGCCTCTGGGGGTGAGTGACCTTTTGGGGTCAGGACTAGCACCTTGAGGGCCTCCAGGGATCTGGATGTGGGCTTACTTTTCACCTGCTTGTTCCCCCATACCTCTGGCAGATGGTTTCTCCTGCTTCTACGAAGGCCCTGGCAGGGCAGAATGAACTTACCCGAAAAGTGGAGGAGCTCCAGAAGAAGCTGGATGAAGAGGTGAAGGTAAGGCAGTGCAGTGGGAGGAGTGAAGGACCATGGGGAAGGTGATGTCCAGGGATGAGCTAGACTGGAGGGGAGGGGCGTCTCACTGAGTATGAGTATCCTTGTCTGGGCCTCGCTCTGCTGGACTCATGCCCAGCTAGGCCGGCTCTTCTGAGTGGTCCTGTCTGTATTATGTGAGACAATAAGTTGGTATCCTAGTCCCAGCAAGGCCTTTGACGTTCTCTGGGACTTCATGGGTGGGGAGCATGTAGGAGATCTAACTACTTCCTTTTCATTATCCCTTGGTGTCCATGTCTGGGGTCTGCTATTGACTGCTCAGAGGAAGCTTGAGAAACTTGCTATTGTTCTCTCTCCAGGGGTGTAGCTCAGCTGATAGAATGCTCACTTTGCATGCACCGAGTGTCCCAGGTTCAATCCCTAGTACTGAACACAATCAGTTGTGGTGGTACCTGTAAAACCAACACTCAGGAAGTAGAGGCAGGAGGATCAGGAGTTCAGGGTCCTCTCTGGCTGTTTATCAGGTTTGAAGTCAGACTGGGTCACATGAAACCAGGTCTCAAAAACAGAAAAGGTCAGGCGGTGGTGGTGCATGCCTTTAATCCCAGCATTTGGGAGGCAGAGGCAGGTGGATCTCTGTGAGTTCGAGGCCAGCCTGGTCTACAGAGCGAGTTCCAGGACAGGCTCCAAAGCTACACACAGAAACCCTGTCTCAAAAAACAAAAACAAACAAACAAAAAACCCAAAACTGCTTACATCCTATGTGTCTCGAGTCGTCTTTTTCTCATCATACTTACGATGGTGACGATAATGTCATTTATCGAGTGTAATTTTTATGGCAGATACTGCTCTGGGTAAATACATAATCATTACAGTGACTGTGCAAAGAAAAGTATGTCGGAGGATCTTCTCTGAGAAATCTGAAGATGAGGCGGTTAGGGGACTTGCTGTGGCAGTGAGTTGCAGAGAAGGGTGAGATGCTGAAGCCACTCTCCTCTAAAACATATGAACACTTTTTTTTACTTTTCTTTTTAGGATTGGAGGACAGGGTCCCAAAAGGACTGGCTCTGAACTTACTACGTTAGCCAAGAATGACCCAGAACTTCTTATTTTATTTTTTTGTTTGGTTTTCTGAAACAGGGTTTCTCTATATAGCCCTGGCCATCCTGCAACTCACTCGGTAGACCAAGATGGCCTCGAATTTACAGATATCACCTGTGTGCTGGGATTAAAGGCATGCACACCACCACCACCCAGTCAACCCTCTTGCCTCTACTTCCTAAATTTGGGATTCAGATGTCCATCACCATAAACTAGGCACAGTTTATGCCTTGCTGGGGATGGAACCTAGGGATTGTGTATGTTAGGCAGGCACTGTACCACGCCCCTGCCCCCCTCCCCCTGCCTGGCCCCAGCCCCATTATAAATGCTACTTCCTCTTTTCCCAGTATTGCCCTGTACATAGTTAGGAGCTCAGCTCCTGTTGGTTTGCAATCCCCTTGTTAAGGAGAAATCGGTGCAGATTAATGGTTATGTGGAATTAAACTTAATGGATTCCAACTTTGATTCTAGTAATTGTTGGCTGTGTAACTAATCTCAGTTAAGTTCTTCAAGTATTCAAATCCCGTTTCCTGATCACTAAGTGAAGATAATAATATACTCTTTATTTGTTGCAAAACAGATTACTCCAAAACTTAACAGCCTAAAACAAGCATTTCTCAGTGTCTGAGGACTGAGAATCAGGGATCAGCTTCACTGAGTAATTCTGACGCATGGCTATTATTACTAGAACACTTAGGAGACTTTTTTTTTTTCTGAGACAAGATTTCATTCTAACCCTAAGTGCCTGGAATTCACTGTGTAGTTCAGGCTAGCCTTGAAATTACGGTGATCTTCCTGCTTCTGCCTCCCAAGTGTCAGGATTATAGGCATGTGCTGCCATTTGGAGCTATTCCGGATCTGTCTACAAGCTTTTCCTGTTTTCCATTTCTTTCCCAGAAGCGGCAGAAGCTGGAACCATCCAGGGTTGGGCTAGAGAGGCAGCTGGAGGAGAAAGCAGAGGAGTGTAACCGACTGCAGGAGCTGCTGGAGAGGAAGAAGGGGGAGGCGCAGCAGAGTGCCAAGGAGTGAGTGCCGCTGGGGGAGCACTGGGGTCAGCTTCAAGGCCTGGGCTGGGCCTAGAGCTCCATCCTCGGGGTCTGCAGGAGGCAAATGCAAAGGGGGCGGAGACTGTTTTCTTTCTCCCTTTCTGTGTAATGGCGATAGAGCATGATCTGGAGATGGGCTCGTGGGCATGCCTGAGGTTCTGAGTTTGTCAAATGGCCTTAAAAACATCAGCTACCTTACAGGGTCACTGTGAGGATTTACTCACTAGTGTAGCAGATGTCTTCTGTCTGTGACCGATGTTGTCTATGTGACAGGCTCTGGTGTGGGCTCCTGAGGAACATCAGTGAGCTGTGCAGGCAGGGCCCTCCTCTCCAGAATCTTCGCTCCAGAGACAGGGAACAGAGGGTAGAGAAGTGGAGTGTGTGTGTGTGCATGCGTAAACTGTAGCTCTTGACGGCGCGAGTGCTGCAGACTCGCTCACCAAGGAGCAGGTCTCAGTTTTCATTGAAGTAGTTGGGAATAAATGTTCATTAAGATTTGAACAGGTCCTTTAATCCCAGCACTCGGGAGGCAGAGGCAGGCGGATCTCTGTGAGTTCGAGGCCAGCCTGGTCTACAAAGGGAGTTCCAGGACAGGCTCCAAAGCTACAGAGAAACCCTGTCTCGAACACCCCCCCCCCCCAAAAAAAAGATTTGAACAAGGGAGCTGGGCAGTTGTGGCACACACCTTTAATCCTAGCATGTGGGGGACAGAGGCAGGCGAATCTCTCAGTTCAAGGCCAGCCTGGTCTACAGAGTGACTTACAGGACAGCCAGGACTGTTTGTTACACAGAGAAACTCTGTCTCAAAGAACCAAAACAAAAAAAGAAAAAGAAAACAAGAGGTTTGAGCAAAGGCCTGAAGATGGCTCAGCTGGTAAAGGTGTTTACCACAGAACCGGAGGACCTGAATTTTGTCCCTAGGACACACAGGTTGGAAAGAGAGAAATGACTCCTGCAAGTTGTCGTCTGACTACCTCTCAGATGTTTCCCTCACACATATATACACAGTAAATAAATAAAAATATAATAAAGGGAAAACAATTTGAATAGGGGCACGGTGTAGTTTATTGGTGAAATGCTTGCCCAATTTGACAAGGTCCTTCTATTCCTTCATAGCAAAACCAAATGTGCTGCAAAAAATAGAGATTTAAAGGAAGTTTATTCTTTTTTTTTTTTT